>NW_019154123.1:2389820-2472765 GCF_002288905.1 Enhydra lutris kenyoni
TACATGGAGCGTGAATGTGTCTCTTCCAGTCTTCCCCGATACCTCTGCAGCCTCATTCATGAAAGTCTTTACAGGCGTCGCTTTTCTGCCTTCCCTTTCTGTGATGCTGCTTTGACTGCCCTCTTTGCTGTTCTGCACCACGTGGGTGAGGCTGTCCACTTCCACGCCTTCACGCATCACGGGTCTGCCGATGACTGGAAAGCGTCCTCCTCCAGCCTAGGCTGCTTCACGAAGCGCCAGACTACATGGAGCGTGAATGTGTCTCTTCCAGTCTTCCCCGATACCTCTGCAGCCTCATTCATGAAAGTCTTTACAGGCGTCGCTTTTCTGCCTTCCCTTTCTGTGATGCTGCTTTGACTGCCCTCTTTGCTGTTCTGCACCACGTGGGTGAGGCTGTCCACTTCCACGCCTTCACGCATCACGGGTCTGCCGATGACTGGAAAGCGTCCTCCTCCAGCCTAGGCTGCTTCACGAAGCGCCAGACCCCCAAATCCACCTGCCAGTTAACTCCCCAGCTGTGTGACCCTAGAAGCTATCTCCCTCCACTCCCACCAGACTGCCACACCTTTGGGTTCCCTATCTTGGGCAGACCTATCCAGTTACTAAAATCACATTCTGGGCAGTGTCTTTGACACCACCTCTTCTGTATTTCCATCAATTATCAAGCCTGTAGCTTCTTAATAGACATCAAACCAATTTCCACATCACCATCTCCATTCTCACTATATTAAAATTTCTGCCAGTTCCTTGGTTAAACTCAGCACCCATCCAGCTTCCCTGATTCTGGTCTGGAACCATTTTCCCCAGGAGAGTTAGGCTGATCTCTCTCTTAAAAAAAAAAAAAAAAAAAAAAAAAAAAAAAAAAAAAAAGGCATATATATATATGCCTTTTTTTTTCCTGCAAAGATTGTGCATTATCCTACTCCAGCTCTTTAGTTAGGCCTCCCATCAGCATTTCCATCTCGCTCATTCACAGAACATGCCAGTCTCTGTCCCGTGCAGTAATTTTTTTTTAAAGATTTTATTTATTTATTTGTCAGAGAGAGAGGGAGAGAGAAAGCACAGGCAGACGGAATGGCAGGCAGAGGCAGAGGGAGAAGCAGGCTCCCTGATGAGCAAGGAGCCCGATGCGGGACTCGATCCCAGGACGCCGGGATCATGACCTGAGCCGAAGGCAGCCGCTCAACCAACCGAGCCACCCAGGCGTCCCCCGTGCAGTAATTTCATCTGTTGTTCATACTGCCCACAATGGACTCCACTTTTTGCACCCTCCCCAGCCCTATTCTCATTCTCCAGTCTTGCTCTTCGTGTTAACTCATTACTTTTCTCTTCCCTTCTCTAGACATTATTTGTGAAGGCAGAGGCTACATTTGTCTTACTCAGTGTTTGCTGTATCTCTCACAGTATCATGCCCATACCAGGAGCTCAACAAATACTGGTTAAGCGAATGAATCTCTAAAATGAGAAGCCATTACTTTTCATGACACCCTTTTTTGGTTCCAGAAAAGTCTGAAATAATCTCTGGCCAGTGAAGCTTTTATTTATAAAATACGAATAGTGAGTTTATAAGTTTTACTTAGATTTCAAGATCCTTGGTAATTGCAAACTACTTCACCTCAGAGTCTGTCTTTCATAATTATTATAATGGTGGTTGTTATTACGTGGCATGGGTTTCAAGTGGGAAATAGAGTACAGCATAGGTTGCAAGAGAAAAGCTTTGGAGTCAGAGATACATGGATTTGCATCCTGGCTACAGCATTTTAGTTCAGTGGCCCATGGCAAATGACTTAGCCTCCAATAAGCTTCTTTATCTGTACAGTGCACTGATGATAGTACCCATCTCACATGATTGTCTTAAAGACTAAATGTGAACAATTCATATCAAGTGCACAGTGCCTTATACTTAGTAAATTTTTACATGTTTAAAAAATTGAAATATTCACATGGTTGTTTATAGCAGTTTTATTCACAATTGCCAATATTTGCGAACAACCAAGATATCTTTTAGTGGGTGAATGGATAAACTGTGATACAGCCAGATAATGGAACATTATACAGTGCTAAGAAGAAATGATCTATCAAGCCATGGAAAGACATGGAAGAACCTTAAATGCATATCACTAAGTGAAAGAGGCCAATCTGAAAAGAATCTGAATTCTGCATATTGTGTGAATTCAACGATATGACATTCTGGAAAGGGCAAAATTTTGGAGACAGTAAAAAGATCAGTGGTTGCCAGGGGTTGGGAGTTGGGGAGAAATGGATAGACAGAGAACAGAGGATTTTTAGGGCAGTGGAAATACCAGATGATATTATAGTGATAGATACATCTCATTATGCATTTGTCCAAACCCATAGAATGTACAACACCAAGAGTGAACCCTAAGGTAAACTGTGGACTTTGGGGTGATCATGATGTACCGATGTAGTTCATTCTCGGTATAAAAAGTACCATTCTAGTGAGTGATACTGTTAATAGGGGAGATTATGCAGGTGTGGGAGCCGGTGGTGGATGAGAAACCTCTGTAACTTCCTCTCAGATTTGTTGTAAACCAGAGCTGCCCTAACAAAGGTCTTAACAAAAAAGAAAAAGTAACACTGAGTGTGAGAATTGTGAAACTTCCATGGTCAGCCCACAGAAGGTACAAATCAATCTTCTAATTCATTCAAGTGCAATTTCTAGGACCTCCTCCTCCTACTTGTTCACACTATCTTACTTGATCACCAACTTTGATGTATTGTCAACAGCTCCCAAAAAGGTAAGACACTCATTCACTCAATGAGTATTTGTTGACCATCTGATTGGTCCAGGGCACCATGCCAGGTAAGGTGGGTCAAAAGAAACTATAACCCATAAAGTAGGTGAAAGAAAGGGCCAGAAATGTTGCTCTGCTAGTCAGAGCCAGCTCATCTTTGAGGCCAAAGTTAGAGTGAACTGAGTTTAAGCACTTAGATAGGCAGAGAGGACCTAGAAGGTCATTCACAGAGTTAATAAATATTTATTGAGCATCTGGATGTTTGGCAGTGAACAAAACAATGTCACTATTCCTTTAGAATTTATATACTCAGGGATAGTAGATCAGGGTCCAGAGGACACAAAATCTCATTCCAGATTATCTGGGTTCAAATGCCAGCTGCCCCACTGCCCGATGTGGGACCTCTGGCAAGTTATTTCATTTATTGCACCTCAGTTTCCCGTAAAATGGAGTGGTTTTATTACATGAATCCATATCGACAAATTTCTTAGAACTCTGATGTGTACATGGGAAGTACCATGTGAATGTAGCTATTTGTATTTCTTGGGGTGGGGGGAGACAAGTAAACAGGTAAAAATAAAGCAGAGTAAGGGGATAGAAAGTGTCTGCCTAGGGACAGATTGTGTGGCTTGAATTTGGAAATGAGTCTTATATTTTTGAAAGACTTGGTCTATTTCCATAGGAAAGTGAACATTAAACATACTTGTATCTGGGTGACATGTGCAATGATTTTAAAAACCCGTGAAAATGGAGCTCAGTGATTTAAGCGTCTGCCTTTGGCTCAGGTCTTGATCCAGGGTTCCTTGCTCAACAGGGAGCCTGCTTCTCCCTTTCCCTCTGCCTGATGCTCCCCCTGCTTGTGTGCTATTTCTCTCTCTCTCTCTGACAAATAAGTAAATAAATCTTAAAAAAAAGAAAAATAAATAAAAAATAAAAACCCATGAAAATGAACATTGCCTAAAATAGATGATTTCTTATCATTACTCATGCTTATCTAGAGGTCAGTCTTACCCTCATTTCAGCTGAAATTTCAATAGTCATAATAAAGGTCATACACCTAAGTCCAACTTGGGGTTTATTAAATCTTCCATTGGGGATAATTATAATTGACCTGGGTGCTAGCGTCACAGCCCTTAGCAAAGTCACAGTGACAAAATGACAATTGACTGGCTCGCATCTGGAAAAGAAACTAAAAAACCCTCCTAATGAAAGTTAAAATAAAAACTGGAGGCAGAATGGAGAAAGCACAGCAGCCATAATATTGACCCTGGGCCATCAGGAAAAAGTTACACAGTGTTTAGTGTATTGTTCCTGAAAGTTTCAGAAAAGTGTATAGGAAGTAATATTTGATTATTAAAATGGTAAACATTTGTCTAGAAAATTCACTTAGGCTAACAGAGAGCTGGAAAAATTCCACCAGTAAATGAGAGTTATTAAAGCATTAGATTAACAGGGAAGGCTCTTTTTGGCTTTAAATTCCTGTTCTGCTACTTACCAGCTGTATGACCTGGGACACATTGCTTAATCTCTGTGGGCCTCAGTTCACTCATCTGTGAAAGGGGACAATAATGGTAGGTGCCTTCCAGATTTGTTAGGAGACTTGTACGAGTTAAGGTATGGAAAGCAATGAGCGTGGCCTTGGCATGGGCTAAGCACCAGGTGAACATTTGCTCTTATTACTGTTGTTTTATTACTAGATAGGAGATCTTGGCCAAGTTACTTAGCTTCTCAGTGCCTCAGTTCCTTCTTCTGTAAATTGGAGATCTAACACTACCCACCACATAGGATCGTTTTGAGGATTAAATGAATATACCAAAATGCTTATTATAGTAAATCTTGAATAATATTATATTTAAAAAATTAAAATCGAGACTATTTTTGATTTTGAAAATAAAACTTTTTCTCATTTTCTGTCTACTATTTGTTATCAATGAATCAAAGTCAGCATATGTACACAAATGATTAAAAATGAGCATGACAGGTTCTTCAGATTGAAGTAATAAGTAATATTACCCATGACAATATTTACAAACAGCTATCATAATAACAATTACTTACATTTCTATAGCTATTGACAGTGCTGAAGGGGTTTTGCTTTATTTAATCCCAACCACCACTTTATGATAGGGTATACTGTTATTTCTATTTTGTGGTGAATGAAGAAACTACTAATCAGAGAGATCCTGGGACTATCTGAGGTCACGTGGCAGGCACACATGGAAACCAGGTCTCGTCCACCACCATTACTCCTTGGGACTACCTCTCAGTGGTGTAACCAGAAGAATTCACATGCTCAAACCTGTGAAGTATTTGAGAACATGTGACATTCTTAGAATGTCCACGTATGTGCTACATTTGACATACATGTGAATACTCATCTTTAGGAGATGGTTTTGTCCTGTTCCTGTATACTCGAGGTAGTCCATGTCTAACATGAATAACATTTACTTTGTGGCTTCCTTGTGTTTATGAGATCTTTGTCAAATCAACATTCTGTAACATCTGGATCCTGGTCAATAGTGGCAAACGTATTATTTGCTGATAGTTTTGTCCCCATTATCTTTATTCCCCATACTTAGTGATACTCCAGTTATACATGGAGCTTCCCAATCCTGTTTCACTTGGGACTTTTTCATTCATTCATTCATTCATTCATTCAGCAACCGTTTGTCGAATACCTTTGTTATAAACTAGCAATGCTGTGCTGGATGCTGGGGACGAGTGAGCGGGCTGCCATCCCTATCCCTGACTAGTTTGTAGTAACTAGAGGAGACAGACATGTGTATTTATTGGATTATTGCCTCAATCTTCCCCTTTATTAAGAGCTGCAAGGCAGTGCCTAGTGAAGCTGTGGCCCCATTGAGGATGCCAGTGGAAATTACCTTAAAGAACGGACATGTAAGTTGAGACACGAGAGATGAGTCTTTCAGGTCTTCCCGTACCAATTTGTTCCTTGAGTCCAGGAATAGAGGTCCCGGGGTTTCCAGCAGAACCCGCTCTAGAGCAGGGATTCAGGGGTCAGGTGTGGAACTGGCAAGGCAGAGGCATCATCCCATGGAACACCTCATAGGCCTTGTTAATTTTTGTTACCTCAAGAGAAATGGAAAGCCCACAAAGGCTTAACTGGTCAGAGTTGTCCATAAAAATGGTTGCTTTTGTAGCTTTGTGGGGAATGGATTCCATGTTATTGGTCAGAGAGAGTAAATGGAAGTTGAGGGACTGCTTACGAATGGATGGCTGTAGTTTATGTGAGTGATGAGGGAGATGAGGGTGTTGGCTATGAGAGTGGAAAGAAGTGAACAGATAGAGACCATATTAGAAATGGTAGAAAAATAGGATTTAATGGCCAAAAAACTAAGGGGGTGAGGAAGAGAAAGGTGCCATTTTTTTCTGATGTTCATGCCAAAGTGCTGTATTTTGAGATTATCTGTGACTATTTTGTTCCATAAGGTGGCTGTAGACTTAGAGGCTGCCACTCATCCATGTACCATCATCCACCTCTCTCCACATTCCTCAGCTCCAGTTCAACTAATCTACTTGCTGTCTCCCCAGACCACTCCCAGGATTTTGCCTCCATCCCTTTATTCATTCACTCTTCTAAAAAGTTCTTCACAAGCCCTACCCATTTTTCTGGACCTTCTTCACGTCCCCAGCCTTTCCATGACTTTTCAGCCCACAGTGATCTTCCTTTCCCCCAAGTTCATTTGATTTATAATCTCCTTTAGAAGTTAACTTCTCTGCTTTTTGACATTCCTAGTATTCTTATTTAGTCCCTTGTAGTAGCCTGTACCACAAGAAATCCCCCCTCCCCCACTTTAAGGTCCAATAGCAGTAGTTTCATATTGTTTGACCTATGTACTTAGGACTTCTTACACATACTGAGATGTGCATAGATTCTTTTTTGCAGCGCCCAGAAGTGTCTTGTGCACATTCAGACTATAGTAAATAATAAAATGCACTTAAAACAAAGTGTTACTAGATGAAATGTAATTGAATTTTATGGCTTAAAAGTACTTCTAGTTTTTTATAGTGCCTCCAGTTGTTATGAACATCAATGTGTTTACTTGTTCTCTTCACCTTTAGAAGGTCTAGGGTGTTGGGCTCAGTCCATACTTATTTATTATCACCAGGACTCATTTGTTATCGTGATTTATTACCATGATGGTTAACTTTGCGGGAATACATTTTGACCATGTCTTATTCAGTGCAGTATCCTCAGTGCTTGGCATATATGAGGGGATCAATAATTACTTTTTGAAGGAAGGAATGAATGAATATAATTGTTACCTTTCTCTTACACACAAAAATAGAGAACAGAATGTAATCTTGCTGTGTTTGGGGTCAATGAGAGAAGAGAAACTTCATGTGCTACTTAAGTTACTTTCATTGATTGGTTAATATAAATTTCCCCCTCATATCATCTGGACCTTTTTTTCCTTTTCTTTTCAATATCACTGCTTAATATATGGGTCTCTGGTTTCACTTGTTTTAACACAGATATATGACAAACTATGTCCTGAGTAGGTTTGGGTCAGCAGCCACCCAAGGCGTGAACACAGTCATATCACAAATATCATTATGTAGTGGCAGTGGAGGGATCCATAGAAACTATATTCATACCTGCAGCTATTTCCTTTTCCAAGAAAGTATAAGTTTGAACAGGAATAAAGCTTCAAAAGAAGAAAACTATAATGGTATCTCTTGCCACATACGTTAGTTGATTTTGGAGCAGCACCTGCAGTCCAACTTGGTTTAGTACTGGCCACAGGAAAATGAGGGCAAAATCTTTTTTTTTTTTTTCCCCTAAGATTTTATTTATTCCTCTGAGAGAGAATGAGAGAGAGCATGAGAGGGGGGAGGGTCAGAAGAAGCAGACTCCCTGATGTGGGACTTGATCCTGGGACTCTAGGATCATGACCCGAGTTGCTTAACTAACTGAGCCACCCAGGCACCCTGAAGGCAAAGTCTTAAAGAAGGGTCTAACATATAGCAGATGTCAATAAATACTTGTGGGAGTGAGTGGGAGACAGAATACAATTGGAATTTTTTATTCTTTATATCTTCAATTGCTTGTTTGAATATAAGACAGAAAATTGTTTAAAGTATAAACGATTTACACAAGGAAGGTGTCAACTCTACTCACTCAGGAGCAAGGCCATGATAATACTTGCCCTTTAGCTGGGGATGTAGTCCTGCCAGTGGAGGTTCTGTAGCAACTGTGTCTTTGTTTTCCTCTGCATGGTGATATGAAAATACACCGCCTACCTGTTTCACATGAGTGAGGCAGGATGAATGGATGGATGTTTGCGAGCACCCCAGGGTCCAGGAAGTGAAGTTATGCAAGCATCAGTTGCTATTAGATCACCCTTTGCCCTCGGCTAAGGGCCAATGTCAACAAGTCCTCCCTTTCCCATCTACCCAGAGCTTGCCATTAGGACTTAGACCACAGAAGTGTACTGGGTGGGCTCCATTCTTTTAAAGGTGCTTTGTGGCCATGGATACCTTTTATCTCTCTGGGCCTCAGTCTCCTCTTTGGCTAAATGAAGGTTACGGAATCATAATCTTCAACCCATGGCCTATAGATCTGTTTTATTTGTCCCGTGCAGGAGTTTTGATTTGCTTCATTTTTAATGTAAGTTTAAATCCCTTTAGAGAGGGTATGCCTCCTCAGGTTTGACTGAAGCTCTGACTGGATCTACTCTATGCCTGTCATGCATTTACATTCTGTTCCTGGGCCTGGAAGGTGTTAGACACCCTCACATCAGATATTCTCTATGGTTTTTTCATAGAACAACTGTTTCTGTTCTGCTGGCTCCACACCTATTTCCCACTGAAGAACAATTACAATGTAACGTTAGGGATAAAATCAAGTCCACAGTTTAGAGAAGCCGACTCCCTTTTTGAGTTGTAATAGGTACGTACAGGTATAAGCAAGTCATGTTTCTTACAGGAGTTCCTTGACTTTTAGATCACTTTACTTTCAAGGTGTGTGTGTGTGTGTGTGTGTGTGTGTGTGTGTTCTGCGTGTTTTATTTTCCAGTTATTTGACCCATCTAACTTGACACTTTCTGTGCAGGGTATATTGTTTTCTAAAACACAACCAGTTTGAAAAGACCAAGCACTATATCTCTGTGAGATTAAGTGTAATTATTCTTTGTAAAAAGGAGACGCTTTCTCTATTCTCATGGCACTTTAATTAAATAAACTGCTCAAGCGGCCAATGTATTTTGTTTATCCTGAAGTAATTTTGGACTTACATAAAAGGTGCAAAAGTAGTATAGTGAGTTCACATCTACCCTTCACTCAGCTCCCCCCCAGTGTTAGCATCTTGCATGACCATGGCACAATTATCAAGATTAAGAAATTAACACCTAACTAATGCATTTTGACACACTTTGTTTTCAAAGGACCACTATGAAGGGAATATTGAGAAAAAAATCTACAGTAAAGGACTTAAAGAAATGATTTTTTGTTTTGCATTGCCAGATAGTTATGGGGCTGAAAATTCTCTCAGTTTCTTTAATGTGTACTTGAGCACAGACAGATCTGTAACTTGTAATCTGATATGGAGGTTAACTGTCATTCATCAAAGAAAATAAGGACTCCCTTTTGTCGGTACAAGGAAGTTAGAACTTCCTTTTGTGGTAAGCTTCATAACAGTTTATTTTAGTGCTTTTTCAAAATAATAAACCTGATGTAGCCAAAGTGGTGATTAACTGGAGTCATGTTAAACACTCTTACTGTTTTTACTTTCTAAGTGCTTTTTTTTCTCAACCATTGATAAACGTAGTAAATAAAGTAAGTACTTAATCACCAAAGTGATTAATAAGAAAAAAAAAGTATTAGTGGGATTTGGAGCTATTTCCTATCATGAATCAAATGGTTTTCTGTTTCATCTTCAGTAAAGATGAGGCCATTTAAGGATCTTCTGAATAGTTAAGGCAACTGTGGAATAAAAAAGAATTTCTGGGTAGAGAATCTGAAAACCGTATTACAAATACCTTGTTATCTAGTTAGTGGGTTTATATTGTACAATTTAGATTAATTACAGACAATTAGGTAATTTTACCATAGCATGGATTTCTTTTTCTGTCATAGGTGTTTACCTTGCAATTACCAAGAGATCATGAGCAAATGAGGTGTGTGTCTCTGGGGACTTCTTTTAGCATTAACCCACATTTCAAACGATAATAGAAGATAAGAATTACTTTCAGAGTCTCTTTAAAATGGATTAAAAAAATTCAACAGTGAGTCAGTACTGTGATTTTGTCTGTACTTGACCAGGGCTGTAAACACCAAACCCGTTTCGCTATCCCATGAGGCGTGGAAAGATCCTTTCTCACCCTTCTGTGATAGTATTTGGGTCCCATGGCTGAAATGTGCAAATGAAAGATACTGAAAGTTTCTGTTCTTTAAGTAATATGCACAAGGATTTTATATATAATCTTTCACTTCTGTGCCCCCTCCCTTTTTAAAAGAAAAAATTACTAAATTTCAGCTTTCCCACTTAGAATTTCAAGGGAAAATCCACCTGAACATAATTATTTATGTGCCTAGTATTGTAATTTCTTTGGCCTCATCTCATCTGTAAAATAAATGTTAGAAAACTCAGTGGCTATCTTTTTTTGTTTTTAGCATTTTGTTTCTGAAATGAAACTGTACACAGAACCCCAGTGAAGTGGGACTGCTCTGGCTTAAGTGGGGAGCCCAGGTTCAGCCCTAACTTCTCAGCCACGGTTCTCCTCTTCTGGGCTCCCTCTCACCCTCTCCTAGTTGTCCTGGAACGCACAACTACTCAGTCCTTGCAGGCTCTGAACTTGGGGCAGTGGTTCTCAGAGAATCATCTAGGGTTGCTATGAAAACAATATTGCTATTTGAAAGGAGAGACTTCAGTTTTCTAGGCCATTCGGGTGGTCTTCAGACTAATATGTTATTGGTCCACAAGGAGATAGTACAAAATTGAGATTGTTTCGAAATGTTGACAGCAATTCAACATTGCTATGACATCCAACCACGTGATCCGAGCTGACTTACCTTGTCGAACAGGATATGGACCAAAAGTATTGGCCTATAATAGATTGCAAATTAAAAAGAAAAAGAAACTTCATAGGTCACTTGAAAAGCACTGTTCATGCATATTATATTATATGGAACTCTAATTTCTCTCCTCAAGACTGATAATTCCCAAGCATGTTCAAGATTATTATAACATGACAAATATCCATCCGTTGATTTGATTTATGAGGAAGCTCTATGAAAGGTTTTTAAATTGAAAGAGTGATGACACAGTTCTGTTTTTTTAAATAGTTCTTTTATCCATTGGTCCATTCTTTTTTTTATACGGTAAATATTTGTTGTTTGCCTTCCTTGGAACTAGAGGGTATTATGCTAAGCGAAATGAGTCAATCAGAAAAAGACAATTATCGTATTATCTCACTGGTATGTGGAATTTAAAAAACAAAACAGATCAGAGGGGAAGAGAGGAAAAAAATAAAACAAGATGAAACCAGAGAGGGAGGCAAACCATAAGAGACTCTTAAACAGAGGAAAAAAACTGAGGGTTGCTAGAAGGGAGAGAGGTGGGCGGATGGGGTAACTGGGTGATGAACATTAAGGAGGGCATGTGATGTAATGAGCACTGGGTTTTATATAAGACTGACGAATCACAGACCTGTACCTTTGAAAGCAATAACACATTATATGTTAATTGAATTAAAATAGAGAAAAAAAATCCCAAACCAGCCAACTAAGCTTTAAGCTATAGCGCCCCCCCCCCCCCCCCCCCCCCGCAAAAAAAAGTGAACCAGGGAGGTCCAATTCCTGGTCTAATGAGGTAATCATGTAATTGCAATATTTTGTGCACATGTTTGCACAGTGGGGAGTACAAGCTGCCCTGGGGGCACTGAGGAGGAACATCAGGTTTGGGGGGGTTAGAGGAGGTTCTCATACTAAAATCCTAAAATAGTTGTTAAAAAGCAAATACTTCATGAACATTGGTAAAGATGCCTTCGCTACTCCTTGTAGATTATGACACATATATTTTTTGAGCTTTTATACTATGTCTGTACTGTGCCATGTGCTATTCGGCGTGTGGGGGATGTATTTGTGTGTAAAGCAGATACAGTTTCTGTTCATGTGGGCCTTAGGATCTAGTGCAAGAAAACCAATAAATGGACAAGAATATTTCTGATGTTGACGATCTTCAGAAGGAGATGAAACAGGGTGATGTGGTAAGGATTCGTCTGTGGGGGTAAATAGGTTGCATAGGTTCATTAGAAGAGCCCGCACCAAGGAGGGGACATCAGAGCAGATACCTCAGTGACATGAAGGAGCCAGCCTGGGAATGAGAGAGGAAGAGCAAGTGGCAAGTGCCAAGGGCCAAAGCTTATGAGCAGGAATGGGTTTGCCATGTTGATGAGCCAGGGAGAAGGCCAGTAGGGCTGAAGTGAAGTTGAGCAAGAGGGAAAGGGTAGAGGGATCAGAGAAGTGAAAGTCCTAGAGAGGTCAAGCAAAGAAGGGAAACTCGAGGCTGTGCTCAATGTGTATCCCCAGCAAGGTTCTTGCATCCTCATCGTCCACAGCTCTCCCACTGGGGTTGGTGATCACAGCGAATGACATGGGTGTCCTACTGTCGTCTCCCATCCCTTAGGACTATTTATGTGCTAGGTGTTGGCTTCAATATTCCTTTGCTTCTTACAGCCAGTTCCTGTGTCTCTTTTTTGGAGGACTCCCCCCAAGCTTGTAGAGTTCCTTTGCCCCCAGACAAGAGTGTTTGGGGGGTTATGACCTCCCTTGAGGACGCCTAACCAATGACTAAAGACTAAACAGGAACATGAAAGTCTGGGGCAAGTTTATACAGTCCTGAGACATAATCTGCACTCTGGAGCTGCCCTTGGAATCACACTGAGGCTGCCCTCTGGAGAGCTTTTGCTCTAGGTAGCATCCTTGCTTAACTTCTCTGGAGAACACCTCCTCAGTAAGTATTCTGCCTCTGGGCAAGTTAAGATGCGAGCTGCTTTCCCCCATCCCCAGTTTTGGATTATAACCATTGGTAAAACGTGATTGTTTTTGTTGATTTAAAATGGGATTAGATGAAGTATTTCAGAGTATTCCCAACTTCTCGAAGTTTTCTTCCGAATAGTTTCCGTTTTAACAGCCATCAAGTGGAAAGGATTTTGTTTTTTATCTGAAGGCAATTGTCTGTTTCTACTGATTCCTGTGGACTTGTTTACTGTTTAAGTGAAGCATTCCCAGAGAGTTATCTATTCTCACTCTTCCAGCTCACAGAGTAGACATTAATCTTAAACTGATAGAACTATTAGATGATTATTTCCTGTTCACACATTGGGTCAATCAAATTATGCAGATTAAACAGGGGAATAAGATGGGGTATTTAGCAGGGTATGATCTGGCTAGATATGCTCTCCTTCTGGCAGAAGCTTTTCTACACATTTTCATATGCTAATCCTTGTGGCTTTCATTTCCTACTTCTAACACAGTCTGTAGCTATGGTTTGCACAGGAATTGGAGGCCAGCAGGCCAATGTGTCTATGTGGAATTTTCCCTCTGTCCTTGAGGGAAAAGTAAAATCAGATTCTATTAATTTTGACTGGATTTCCATTTATTTTAGAACCTTGGGGGCATTTTAATATCCATATATAAGAAGCACTTGGATCTTTTGCTTTTAATAATTATTTGTAGATCACCTGTGTCATCCCTTCTTCCCTTCCTCCATCCTTCTCGTCCTCCCTCCTTCCCTTCCTTCTTCTTTCTTTCTGTTATAGAAAAGTGAAAGTGAAATCAATCTCTGAGTACATCACAAAACATAGTTTGAAGTCATTAAGTGGATTTTTACTTGCTTGTGGGAGAATCATATGCCTGTGATAGCCTGCTTTACCTTTAACAGTTTTCAGGCTGAGATTGGACATAGTAAATGTTCAGTAAATATTTCTTGATTGTATGAATCCCTGGTGTTATGTCCTAAGCACAGTCCTAAAATACTATTTTTGTGCTTTTCTTGATGATCTTCTGTGAAGAGAGCCTTGGTCCCCAACTGATAATTCCAGCTCAACTCTTTGTCATAAATATGACTACTCTACTGGAAAAATAATTTTTTAATCCTTACATAAACTTTGTTCATTTCACAAAATAAAGTTTCACTCCATTCTGTTGCAGTGAAACACCTATTGGCACATTCCTTTTACCTTTAAATATCTCTGAAACACTTGGAATTGACCTTCGATTTCACAATACTTTGAGGCATGCAATTATAAGACAATAATACATGCTTTCTCATGCCTGAAAATAACTCTGAAGTCAAGCTGTGACATTAAAGCACAGTTGGAAAATTTTATATCCAATCAAATTAAACCAATAGCATATTTAATTTTGTATTTGCTATGTAACTGAAAGTAAGGCTGTCTTCAGCTTTTTATTTGTTTATTTTTAGTCTGGAAATTAAAACAATTGAATCAAATTGATTAAGGAAAAAAAGACAAATAAATAGTTTTCTGTTCAATGGTTAAGTAATCTGCCTTATCTCTTACTTAGCTTTTGAGTGGGAGTGGGAAATAGTATTAAAATTTACCCTAGGAAGGGTGGCCATGATGACTACAAAGCTTATCTAGAAGATTGAAATGCCTATTGGGTTGTATTCCCAGGCTGGCCAGATTAACTGTCCAGATTGTTTGAAAACAAACTTCAGCTGAGTAAATTTTAAAGATCTTATTGACTTTATTCAGTGATTCATGAATTAGACAACATCCATTCTAGCAGATAGGAAGGAACTCTGAGGAGCTTCATAGGCAGAAAGGAGCAGGAACAAGGAAGTAATGCTAGTCAAAAAGTAGACTATTGCAAGATTACTTTTCCCTAAAGGGTAACATGGGTTTATCAGGCAGATTATTTAACTAATGCTGATCTGATCATTCCTGCTTGGCTTGTTTAAGTGTTCATATCTGGGAGGGCTAAAAATGTACTTAGATTTGGTTACCTGGGGATTAGCATAAGTGACTCCATTTTGGGCCTGTTGGCTCGTTTTTGACAGAGGGGTTGAGTGAGTGTAGGGGCTGTGCAAGACTGGCCCAATTCTTGCTGAAGAACTTGTGACTGCCATTGACCCACCTGGGGATCAAGTGGCAGTTTGGAAGCTTTAGGAATTCTGGAGATCCAGTGAAGTTTTGTGTTTACCTTTGACACTGTAATGCTATTGACAGGTGGGTGGGGCTTTCTTTGGGCTCTTAGGCAGATGACCCATGATGAGGGAGGAACCCCTGGAATTAGAAGTATATAGTTAAGGATTCTTGTCGAGAAGACAAGTAAGAGGGCATAAAGGCATTAGTTGGGCTCCAGATATTTGCTTATAGATATATATTTTGGAAAACCCCAATGGGGGCACTTTTCCTGACAAGAAGAATAGTATGTTTGTTGGAACAATTGGTCAGAATATTTGAAAACAAGGGTGACTCAGAGAACAGAAACTCTGGGGCTACTATACCTTTAAACTGTGTCCTAAATGTATCTGAAGGCCTTTGAATGATAAATCATAAATGCTACTCATTTTTTTTTTAAAGATTTTCTTATTTATTTTGGAAAAGGGAGAAGGGGCAGAAGAAAAAGGGGAGAGGGAATCTCAAGCAGACTCCCCACTGAGGACAGAGCCCAATGCGGGGCTCGATCCCAAGACCTGAGCTGATACCTAGTCAGACATTCAACCAACTAAACCACCCATATGTCCCGAAATGCTACTCATGTTAAGCTTTTTTTTCCATTTTTTTAAATTAACATATAATATATTATTAGCCCCAGGGGTACAGGTCTGTGAATTGCCAGGTTTACACACTTCACAGCACTCACCATAGCACATACCCTCCCCAATGTCCCTAACCCAACCACCCTCTCCCTCCCTCCCATCCCCCCAGCAACCCTCAGTTTGTTTTGTGAGATTAAGAGTCTCTTATGGTTTGTCTCCCTCCTGATCCCATCTTGTTTCATTTATTCTTTTCCTATCCCACAAAGCCCCCCATGTTGCTTCTCGACTTCCTCATATCAGGGAGATCATAATATAGTTGTCTTTTTCTGATTGACTTATTTCGTTAAGCATAATACCCTCTAGTTCCATCCATGTCATCGCAAATGGCAAGATTTCATTTCTTTTGATGGCTGCATAGTATTCTATCGTATATATATACCACCTCTTCTTTATCCGTTCATCTGTTGATGGACATCTAGGTTCTTTCCATAGTTTGGCTATTGTGGACCTTGCTGCTATAAACATTCAGGTGCACGTGCCCCTTCGGATCACTACATTTTTATCTTTAGGGTAAATACCCAGTTGTGCAATTGCTGGGTTGTAGGGTAGCTCTATTTCCAACTTTTTGAGGAACCTCCATGCTGTTTTCCAGAGTGGTTGCAACAGCTTGCATTCCCACCAACAGTGTAGGAGGGTTCCCCTTTCTCTGCAACTTCGCCAGCATCTGTCATTTCCCGACTTGTTAATTTTAGCCATTCTGACTGGTGTGAGGTGGTATCTCACTGTGGTTTTAATTTGTATTTTCCTGATGCCGAGTGATGTGGAACACTTTTTCATGTGTCTGTTGGCCACCTGGATGTCTTCTTTGCAGAAATGTCTGTTCATGTCCTCTGCCCATTTCTTGATTGGGTTATTTGTTCTTTGGGTGTTCGGTTTGATAAGTTCTTTATAAATTTTGGATACTAGCCCTTTATCTGATATGTCGTTTGCAAATCTCTTATCCCATTCTGTCAGTTGTCTTTCGGTTTTGTTAACTATTTCCTTTGCTGTGCAAAAGCTTTTGATCTTGATGAAGTCCCAATAGTTCATTTTTTCCCTTGCTTCCTTCCCTTGCCTTTGGCGATGTTCTAGGAAGAAATTGCTATTGCTGAGGTCGAAGAGATTGCTGCCTGTGTTCTTCTCAGGATTTTGATGGATTCCTTTCTCACATTGAGGTCCTTCATCCATTTTGAGTCTATTTTTGTGTGTGGTGTAAGGAAATGGTCCAGTTTCATTTTTCTGCCTGTGGCTGTTCAATTTTCCCAACACCATTTGTTGAAGAGACTGTCTTTATTCCATTGGACATTCTTTCCTGCTTTGTTGAAGATTGGTTGACCATAGAGTTGAGGGTCTATTTCTGGGCTCTCTATTCCATTCCATTGATCTATGTGTCTGTTTTTCTTCCAGTACCGTACTGTCTTGATGAAGACAGCTTTGTAATAGAGCTTGAAGTCTGGAATTGTGATGCCACCAACTTTGGCTTTCTTTTTCAATATTCCTCTGGCTATTTGAGGTCTTTTCTGGTCCCATATAAATTTTAGGATTATTTTTTTCTTTGAAAAAAATGGATGGGGTTTTGATAGGGATTGCATTAAATGTGTAGATTGCTTTAGGTAGCATAGACATTTTCACAATATTTGTTCTTCCAATCTCATGTTAACATTTTTTTGTTGTTGTATTATAAATGAATGTTAGCTTTTGCATATTTAAATAAGTACTATAAAGTGACTTTTGACCTGAGAATATTCTGGAACACACAACCCAACTAAAGTTTTCCCCTCTGGTTTATTTTGAAAGGCATGCAATGTTAATTCTGGGGCATTGATGTTTTACAATGCCTGATCAAGATAAAAAGGTGAAGACCACAGAAAAATCAACTGATAAAAAACAGCAAGGAATCACCACCAGGTAACCCCTTCCTGATAATTAGTATCTCTGACAGTGGCCAGCAACAAGATTTAATGGCTTTTTGAGAAATAGAGTAGACCCTTGACAATGGTTACTCTGGGTTATGGTGTTTACTGAAATGTTTGATTATTTCTAGAGTTCTAAAGGAAATGCTTAGTGTGTGTAGGTTTCCATCTATGAAACAAGCCTCAAAGGGGCAGTGCCATCAGGGGGTTGACTAGTTCTCTGGGAATCTTCAGTCGGTTGACATTGTGTTCTTTCTTCTAGGGACTATTCAGATCTTAAAAGACTTCGTTGCCTTTTGAACGTCCAGTCAAGCAAACAACAGGTAGTGTTTTCAAAGACTGTGCATGCATTAATAAAAGAGAACTCACATGTTTCCAAAGGGATTGATTTAACATTTTTATGAACAATAATATACCTGCGTTTCTTAGTTGTTAAGTATGTCTTGTTTCTCTTCATGTGGCTGTTTCTCTCATACTTGGTTTAGGTTCTGCCAAGACTCAGGGTCTATAGCCTTTTTGTTCTCTTCTCATGGCTGGGCCCTGCTCTATTTTCTGCTTATTGCCATGTGTCCTAATTACCAAAGCCCTTCAGTCTAGAAACAGTGTACTGTTCTATTGAATGCCCAGTGTTTGACTCTTTGGAGCTTTAGGGAATTTGATTTTTCTCCCAAACACTAATTACTGAGTTTCCTTTCTTCTCCCCTCCACTCCTCTTCATGCTGTCCTGTTCCTACAGTACTGCTCTTGATGCTTGCTGCACATTTTATCTCATGAAAAGACTGGAAATGGATGAATTTGGCTATTTTTATGATAGCATTTTTATATTTTTATTACATGGGCAAAAGAATTGCACCTCTGCTTGAAATTATCTTTACACTTTTCTTTTTGGTTTTACTTCTGTAAGACTTGGGAGACTCCTGAGATTCGAGGCCATCCATGAGGATTTGGGGAACAGCACAGCAAGCGCTAATTCTAGTGTTAACAGCAGACAGTCAGCACCATTAACTGGTAATGATAGGGATGCTTCTTGACTGCAGTGACCTGGCACCAAAGTCTACTGTGCTATCCTTGTCTTAGTAAATTTTTTTTAAAGATTTTATTTATTTATTTGACAGACAGAGATCACAAGCAGCAGAGAGGCAGGCAGAGAGAGAGGGGAAAGCAGGATCCCCGCCGAGCAGAGAGCCCGATGCAGGGCTCGATCCCTGGGATCATGACCTGAGCGAAGGCAGAGCTTTAACCCACTGAGCCACCCTGGTGCCCCACATTTAAGTAAATTTGTTTAAGAGCTCAAATTGTGGGAATCCTTATAGATTTTGTTATATCCATCAAACTAACTGAGAACTACATTTTTGTCTATTTATTTATAGTCAAGGATGACTTCCTAATGATTTGATGGCACATAAAGGCCAAATAATGTAGTTTTATTTTGGGAACATTTACTATGTGTCTGGTGTATCAGACACATAGTAACCACATCTCCCACTTTTATAGATTAGGAAAATGAGGCACAGGGAATTAAGAGACTTTCTCAAAATCATAGAGCCAGCTGATGGTTAATACAGATCTGAACCCAAACACTGCCTCTTTGCAGTATATGCCTCTAGCCCCTGAGATACCTTTTAAATGATCTAGGAAATTAAATTCCAGTTAAAAAAAAAATAGTTGGATAATCCTTGATTCAGAGTAAACAGGGGCATAAAATATCTTTTCACCTATCAATCCTTCTTCTCTGTTATTCATACTATGGCCCTCAGGAACAATTTCTTCCCATCCAGCTGTGTCAGCAATCACCTTGCTCTTTGTCTATCACTACGCTGCTAAAAAAAAAAACTCCCTGGCTTGCTGCTCACAAGCCTTCATGGACAATTACCCCCAAATCACATCCATTCTTTCTTAGAAGGTAAGCAAGGTAACTCACATAGGGTTTTGGTTGTAGTTCCCATTCTTTTTCATTGTACATCCTAAGATGTAACCATGATGTCAAAGACTTCTACCTTTTGCTTTTACTATTCCCTTCTCCCAAATTTCTTCCCTATAAAATCTCATTTATCTCTAAGACCCAAATCGAGTGACACCGCTTCCGGAAAAAAAGCCTTTCCTTTATTTTGCATTCTGGAAACAATCTTTCTGTTCCCAAAGCACTTTCTTTCACGGTTATAGCACTATGTTCTTTCTTGTTTTGGAAACGTTTATCTACATGTCTTATTTCTAGATGAGATTACGTATTTCTCAATGCCAGCAACTTTGACTTTGACTCTGCTTTACTATATCCTCAGTTTAGTTAGTTCTGGGTCACTTTTTGTCAAATTGGAATTACGGTTTAAGAATTGGGTTCTGGGGGGCGCCTGGGTGGCTCAGTGGGTTAAAGCCTCTGCTTTCGGCTCAGGTCATGATCTCAGGGTCCTGGGATCGAGCCCCACATCGGGCTCTCTGCTCAGCAGGGAGCCTGCTTTCTCCTCCCTCTCTCTGCCTGCCTCTCTGCCTACTTGTGATCTCTTTAAAAAAAAAAAAAGAATTGGGTTCTGGAGCACCTGGGTGGCTCAGTGGGTTAAGCCTCTGCCTTCAGCTCAGGTCATGATCCCAGAGTCCTGGGATTGAGCCCCGCATCCAGCTCCCTGCTCAGCAGGGAGCCTGCTTCTCCCTCTCCCACTCCCCCTGCTTGTGCTCTCTCTCTCTCTCTCTCAAATAAATAAATAAATCTTTAAGGAAAAAAAAAAAAAGGACTGGGTTCTGTCATGAGCATGGATAACTTCATGACCAGAGTAACAGAAACACCAATGGTGTTGTTATTGTTTTAAAGATTTATTTATTTACTTGAGAGAGAGAGAGAGAGAGCATATGTGAGTGGGGTGGGGGCCGAGAGAGAGGGAGAGATCCCAAACCGAATCTGATGTGGGGCTCCATCCCATGACCTGAGATCACGACCTCAGCTAAAATCAAGAGTCAGAAGTTTAACCGACTGAGCCACCCAGGTGCCCCTCTAATGGTAGTTTTTGCCTCTAATTTTCCAACTTTGAAGCTCATGCTGCTAGATCTATTGTGTCTCCTTTCAACACCACTTTCTTGTTAACACCTGGTGGAGTTAACTAAAGTGAATTTAATAGTTCCTCCTCCTTTAACCAATTTTAGAATTTGCAGTTTGTTGTCTGACAAGTTCACATGGCATAGCTTTTTGTAAAGTCTTTCACATGTATAAAAATGCATATTTGTAATGCTTGAATTATTCAGAAAGTAGGTGGTTCTAAGAAGAAATGAAAAGGTCCTCAATGATATGAAGATCCCAAGGCTCACAAAATTCATTCCTAATTCTATCTGCTAAACCTTAATTCATTTTTAATTTTGGAATAATAAATGTTATTCTGAACATCCTATTCTCCTTTTAGTAAAATAGTATGGAGAAGAATGATATTGGAAAGAATAAGTCAAGCATTTATTTATATCTTGCTTATTCCAGAAAGAATGTAAGGAGGTTTTTACAAAGATACACAAAGTATGACAGTTTATCATAAATTAAAACCAGGGCCAAAGAAGAAAGAAGAACAAGGGTAAGGGTTGGGGACAAAGTAGAGTGAGACACACAGAGATAGTCATCGAAATATGCAAGTGGGTCACACATTTGGCTCTGAGATTATTTAGCAGTCAATTTGAAAAGGGAAATTTGGGAGTAAGGCTCACTCACCTGAATTTCTGATCTAACAAGATCTGGCCTTTTATTTGCAAATGGACCCAAATGGCCAATTAATTGGTTGCAGAGGAAATTTACTTTGTGGTTTAGGCAGAGAACTGCAAAGAACTGTAATGTCCTTTATCTGAATCTCTAATGAGCCA
Organism: Enhydra lutris kenyoni; assembly: GCF_002288905.1. NCBI lineage: Eukaryota > Metazoa > Chordata > Mammalia > Carnivora > Mustelidae > Enhydra > Enhydra lutris. Next base: position 2,411,111 of record NW_019154123.1, read on the forward strand.
AGCCACTTCTCTATTGTTTCCTTGTGTTCCGTGTTCTACTTTCATTCTTTGTCTTGACTGCTCTATCTCTGTGTGCGTTGTTTAACCACATTAGAGCTTGCCGTTCTGTAGGACAGTTCCAACAGTGGGACAGAACACGGAGGGGGCAGGGTTGGAGATTTCACCAGAGGTTTCCACAAATCTTGAAGTAAACTACCAAGAGCTGGAATTTGGATTTTTTCCTCTATATCCAAAGCCACAGGAAGCTGAGAAATTGGTTTGCAATAAGTAAAAAGGGTAGAAGAAAGAACAAATGAATTCATTATAGACCAATTACCTTAAAATAAAAGAGGTTTTGATAAATACTTAGGAAAGAAAAGGCATAAGGCACAGTTCCTGTGTTCTGAAGGATGGAGGTCTAGGAAAGGCAGTTGTAGCACATGACAAGGCAAGACAGTCCTGAAGGAATGGTACGGACAGTGGGCGTATGGATTTTGACAGGTATAAGGACTCCACTTTTAGCTCAAATCACAGGACGAAGATGGTCCTTGGAAAATAGGCCAGTTTTCCATCAGTGGAATTGGTGGAAAGGCATTATCAGTGAAGTGAGTAAAATAATCAGATATCTGATGAGAGGAAAATCACAAGCATTTAAGAAAAATGGTGGCTAAATGTTTCTATTAGAAGTAATCATACCTAGAGCTAGATGACATTGTGCAGTGTCTGAAGGCCCATCTACACATTCTGTGTTTGATTCTGTAAGCCATAGGGAGTGTTGACATTCGCAATCAGAAATGACACAAACACATTTTTAGGAAAGTCCTTTGCTTCAGTCTGTAGTCTCTTCACTTTCCACTATTACTATTCAGGCTGTTCAGGTACCTCTCATTTTCTAGAACACACACAGCTGTCCTCTGTCTTCCCACCCATAAACGTCTGTCTGGAATACTCTGAAATACTCTTGGCATCCTGGTCCGTGGCCCACCCTGTACTTCCTTCTACCACAACAAATCCTTGTTCACTCATCCTGCAGCCTGTTCTCATGCTGGTTTTCCCCTCCCCCACTCCATGGGACTCTGAACTCCTTGAAAGCAGAGGCCATGGCTGTCCTGCTTCCTGTATGCCCAGTGCCTCATCACACTGCTGACAAATGATGTGTCTGGAACAGAAGTGTGGAACGGATGGATGCATCTAGAAAGTGGCGAACAATGAATCCGTTTAGCAAAGAGACAGGGGATAAAGTAAGCGTTCATTCAACAGTTTCACCTTTGAATATATACTGTGTGCCAGGCTCTGAGAGGTGCTAAGGTCACAAAGACAGACAGGATGCTGCCCTCAGGGTGGCCATATTCAAAGGGAAGAGGCTGATCTGTAAACTTGGAGTTGTATCAGGTGTGGTAAGTGCTATGAGAGAGGTTAGTGGAGAAATGCTGCCAGGGTGGGAGTGAACCGCTCTGCCAGGAAGGGGCAGGTCCTCACCAGGAGGCTGTTAGAGCTGAGTCCTGAAACGTGATCAGTCTGCAACACACGCCCAGGCGTGGAGTGGTCAAACACTAAGGTGGTTTCTGGGACAAATGACCGATTCGATGCAGCCAGAACTTGGGGTACAGTTTTATATTTGACCGACCTGTTTGGCTTACTTGGGTATTTATTTATGTTATATGGACTTGTGGATTCTTATTTTAGTCCATGGTAGATTTATTATCAAATACTGGTTAGAGAATCATTCTAAAACTTAGTGGTTTAAAGCAACAATGATCATTTACTCTCTCACCCATTTTGTGGGTCATGAATTGAGGGCAGTTTACCTGGATAGTTCTCGTTGAGGTTCCAATGGGGTTGCTGATGGGGTTACTGGGGCTGGCAAGTAGGCGCTGTTTGTGGGTGAGAGGCCTCTCCACAGGGTTGTTTGTCCTCACAGCATAGAGTCTGGGGATTCCCCCAGAAATCCCTCTACACATTTAAAGAAACAATTGAGTCTTTTCAAATATTGTGCAAAGAGATGACACTGGACCAGAAGATAGGAACAGAACACAGTGAGATTTTCTCACTGGGCAAGGTGGAATAGTGAAAAGCAAGAGGACTGACTCAGGACAGTGTTTCTCATCACTAGAGATACATACACAGATGGTGGAGGTCTGAGCATGTTGGAGAGGGAGACAGGTTGCTAGGATTTGAATACAAACTCTGTCCCTTGCTAGCCCTGTGACCCTTAGGCAAGTCACTTAGCCCCTCTCTGCCTTAGTTTTTCTCATCTATAAAATGGTATTCATCTCATAGGTTTGTTAGGAGCATTAAATATATTTAATACTTGCAAAGCACTTAGAACAGTGCCTCGTGTGCAGTAAACTCCATGTAAGTATTGTCCATGCTGATGGTGGTCATGAGGACAAATGATTGAGTCCTGTGCCTTCTGAATAGGTTTCAAATCCAAGAGCCTGTAAGTCCATCACTTGTGAGAAAGGACAGGACACACTTTAAAGTGATCTATGTCAATTTGTGTTATGATATATTTATTATGTCTGAAGTTTCAGATGTTGGGTTGCCCAGAACAATCTGTCAAATGTAGTATGCTTTAAAAGAGCTAATGGCTTAACATGAAGAAATATGTAAGGGGGAGCTCACGTGGATACCCTGATTGTGATGATACCAGGTTGGTGAACGGTATCATACAGATTTCACTGGACCTCCTGCAGTAGATGATGACAAATATGGAGACCAATTGGGGAGGCAAGGGAGAAAGCTGTGGATTGGACTCTGAACTCACATTGTTTTCATCTGAAGAGGGCTGGTTGCTTCAAGTTTCCTTCTAATAAGTTCATGGTCTTTGCAGCTATAGCTGCCAAGTCCATCTTATCAACTGAGTCTCCATGAGTTGATTCCCAATGTTGGCTGCCTATTCTGCCAGCAAAGAGGACGGCTGCAAGCTGTGGCATCTTCCCACCCCTCTTCCCTGAGTGGACTGGGCTATTTTTCTCTGTGCTGGCTACCTTCCCTCTTGTGATCAGTATTGTGGGAGTTGTGGGAATGGCAGGTGGTTTGAAAAACCTTGGACCTGGAAAATCCACTTCCTGTTTGCTACATAGTGATGTTTCCTGTGTAACCCTGGAACATTTGCTCATTGCTGTGACTTCATGGCCAGTATCATTGAGGTTATCACACCCAGGGGTCATCTAATTTGTAAGGACACATTTTATTTGGTTAGCAAATTTATCTGCATGATGAGAATAATCATGAGGATTATTAGAATATTTGTAAAGCACTTGGAAACTATGCCATGCATATAACTAGTGCTTTATAAATACTAACTCACTTAATTTTCATAATAACTCTGCACATAATAATTATGTTATTATTATTTTTATTATATATGTGTGTAATATATATAATATAATATATTATTATTATTATTTCCATTTTGATGATGTGGAAACTAATACACAGGGAGATTAGTAACATTTCCAAGATCATGCAGCTACCTACTGGTAGTTTTAAACCCAGGGCATCTGGCTGAGGGTTTGTTCTCTTAGCCAATAAGCCTTACTCTTTTGGGTGCCCATGGCCTATTATTTTGTGGTGTTTGTGGACTGATTGGCCTGCTATACTGAGATAGAAAGGTAGTTTAACAGGATGAAAGATTTATTATTAATGTTTTGAAAATGCAACTGTGCTGGCATTTTTTTTTTTTTTTGCTAGCCATTGAACAATGTATTTTTTAATTTTTATTTTGTTTAGAGTTTTTATTTACTTATTTGAGAGACAGAGAGAATGAGAGGGAAAACCAGACTCCCCACGGAGCTGGGAGCCAGATGTGAGACTCAGTCCCAGGACTCTGGGATCATGACCTGAGCAGAAGGCAGTCAGTCGCTTAACCAAGTGAGCCACCCAGGTGCCCAACAATGTCCTTATTATAATGCATCTTTCTATAAGGTGACTGCCTAATGGAAAGTCAGACATACTCTTTTTGGATAAGGAGATGATATCTTTTTGTGGAATTGTGTCAAATATTTGGGTGGATGATAAGTACCACATATAGTAGATTTATTTGAAAATTATAATACATAGAATACAAAGTAGATCTTTTATTTTTTATATTATGCTCTACTTACCTCCTCTGTAATAATTTCACTAGCTATAGAATATCCTTCATTTGTACTTTGGAAAGAATAAGGTATTTGCACTATGCTCAGCTTTATCACGGTACAAAAAACAATCCTCAGGGTTATCCTAATTATTGGTACTTATTGGTAAGTGAAACTATTTTAGTACTGATAACTTAGAATTTATTATATAAATAATTACAAGTTCATATTGTAAACGGGGACATATAGTTGCTATAGTTAATTTAAGCAAATTTTTTCTTTTTTTTAAACAAAATTTTACTTTTCTTTTGGTGAATTCATGACTTTTATAAATATGATTGACTAATCAGGATGTTTGGACTCATTAAAAGAGATAGAATCCTCTTTACCTTTATGTCCCTGACACCTGGCAAGCACTGTGTGTGGCTAGCAAGTGTTGAAGAATGAATGATGACTTATTCTCAGTTTAGGGTTTCACGCTCTACCGGAGAGTTCTAGCTGGATCTGGAAACTCTCTATTCTGGTGGCACAGTTGAATCACCCAAGAAGCTTTGAAAACTCCTAAGGCCCAGGCCTGACTGTGTTCAAAGTTCTCATCATGTTGAGCTGCCACTATAATCAAAGGAGACTAAAAATACATAGGTAACCGTAAGATATGACAGGCGATGTTACAAGCTATGAAGTGAAATAAAGCAGCATCAGGTAGCGAGAATAAATGTTTTAAGTCAAAGATGTTTAAATCTTGGGAAACTACATTGGCTTGGCTACCATGGTAATTATTTGTTTGGGAAAAAAACTCATTCCCTTTATTCGGCCTCCATCTACCCCTTTCCCACATTTTGTTACTTTCTTTATTGTTACCCTCACGGGTTCTGTGCTTCTGTTTCCATAGCTTCCAGCCATTAACTTCGATAGTGCCCAAAATAGCATGACGAAGACCGAGCATGCCATCAAGGTGGGTGGACACAGAGCCCGAGGTCAGTGGCATGAGTCCACAGAAGCTGTTGAACTTGAAAATTTTAGGTAAGAATGCAGTATCTCCCTTGTTTTCAGCAGCCTATTCTAATTAGCTCAAAACTTTGTCACAGGAGCTAAACTTTAAAGCTATTTCAAAATTTATCATGAGGATTCTTAACTTAATAATTTTCATTATGCTTAAATCATTTCCAGAATAGTGTGTAAATACAGCTTAATGACTGCAGCCGGAGCCGACCTGGGTGTTTAAGGACACCTTGCTGCCATACCTTTGGCACTTGTTCCATGAGAAAGAAGTTCCAGGTTGTTGACCTGGCCTGGCTAATTCCAGGCTTTGTCTTCAGCCTTTGGCCTGTCCATACGCTGCCAGCAGTGAGGAGGCATAAAAGAAGCCATTGCTATGAACAGATGTGGTGGCAAAGGACTGGGATTGTCAAAGCAACCGAGGTTTTCAGTTGAAGGGATTGCACCTCACCTTTAACATGGAAACCGTCAATCCATGTTCCTCTCTCCTGTCACCATTTAGATCTCCTAGAAGTTGCATGTTCTGTGGGCCACTCCCCTTCCAGGAGCTGGTTCTCTCAGTTTTACAATGTGCTGACTTCATTTGGCACAAAGTGCCATGTAAATAATGAATGGCATGAAATATCAAGATGAATATTCTAGAATGATCATTTATTTATTTGGTCTAGACTTTGTCTCCCTGTCATTTTATGACAATGAATTTAATATTCCACAAAATCACATGACGTTACACAGCTTCGATTTAGTGAGGAACACTAAATTCTTCAAAAATTCTTACACAGTCAGTCTACTTGTATCCAGGTACTAAGAATGCATTACAGCCCTCACCTGGCTAAGGTAGGGACACACTGTCCAATGACATCTGAAAGACTGCAAAGGCAGAACAGTTCAAATGGTAAGACCATAGAACTTGCCTTTGAGGTGATACACTCATGTAGTTCCAGCTTATTTGGCCCAGATTTTAACCTGATCTATTTTAATTTCCATAAAAATAGTATAATCATATATTTTATAACGATGTCACCATTTTGTGCATTATTTCTATCCTCTCCCAGTTTTAAAGTGGACTGTTTGGCAGTATTTGTAACCTCTTTAATTGGCTATATCAGAAGAAAGAAGCTGAAGATAGGATACCTCCAGACTTGGTTAAGCACACATGTACACACACACAGACACATACACATACACAGCAACCAATCAGCAACCACAACAATAGGAACTTTCACGGTTGAAAGAGTTTAGGCTGTGTTTGATAAATCCATATTACCCACAAGGAGATATGTATGGTAAGCACTGGTGTTAATAGCTATAGCAGCCAATGGGGTTGTGGGTGCAAAAATGAAGGGAAGAATTGTTTATAAACTGCCTCATGCACAATGTCTAGATAATATGTCCTCATCATTCTTTCTCTTCATATCCACTTTTACCCCCCTCCAAACAAGTTTAGCTATGAAGTATTTATGAGTATTTATAATTTAGTTAAATGATGAAATTAAGTATATATGCTCAGTTATAATATTCATTATAATTATAATTGACTTTCTAGTTCCTTTTTTCTTTAATTCTTTCTTTGACAGACAGAGATCACAAGTAGGCAGAGAGGCAGGCAGAGAGAGAGAGAAGGAAGCAGGCTCCCCACTAAGCTGAGACCCCGATGCAGAGCTCGATCCCTGCACCCTGAGATCATGACCTGAGTGGAAGGCAGAGGCTTAACCCACTGAGCCACCCAGATGCCCCTGTAGTTCCTTTTTTAACAGTTGATATGTGCCTTTAGCAATATGTTAAACCCCAAGAATTTTTCAATATCTACATGAATACAGATGGTCTGTACTTGGAAACTTTGCATTGGGAACTTTGAGGCGGGCTAAAAGATTTCTATTACAAAATGCTTTTCTGTTGGTTCCTTATCAGTATAAACTACAAGAATGAGAGAAACTTCAGCAAACATCCCCAGCATAAACTATTTCAGGAGATCTTTACAGCCTTGGTGAGAAATAGACTCATCTGCAGGTAAGATTCTTCCAGAAAAGACCAACAATTTACCCAAGAATGGCATATCTTATACATCTTATTTCTAGTATATGGTTTGAAGCAGTTTGTGATATTGAGCACATCATACTTAAAAGATAAAATAGAGGAAATATCATAAATAGGCATAAATAAATGATAACTCATAAATAAATGATAAAATGAGCAAATGAATAGGCATTGCAGGTGAGTTCATTAAAATTACTCTGGTTAAGTGTTGCATTTAGCCAAATTTTATGGCATTAAGGTAAAATGGTATGACCCACATTATACTGTTTTTCTTATTATTCTTACTTTGAATTTGGATACTCAGAAGGAGTTTATTGCCAGGGTTCTTATGAAACAGACATTGGGTAACCCCATGGCCAGCATCCTCTTGGTACACTTTTGTGGTACCAAGTTAAATGGGCTGCCCCAGCCTTGACCCTGGGAAAAGGATGAAAGTGTAACCTCCAGTCATGGCCCAATGACAATGTTTCCTCTCAGCACCAGGTCAAATGTTCTCTCCATTGCTCTTCTTTGTCTTAACACAAGAGCAGTGTTGGGACTTTAGAGAAGGATTTGTAAGACCTGTAGGCTCTGTCTCACAAACAGGTCTTTCAATGAACCGTTGACTAGTGCTGGATTGCAGTCAGGACTGAATTTTCTATCCATTTGGGCTTCTTGAAGTGAGAGCTGGTTACAGTGCTGCCTGATATGAAGGTGGCCCCTAGCATTATGTCATGGTGGGACCCAGCCTTCTACTCTTCCCTGGAGGCCCAGGCTCTCTCCTCAAGCATCAGCTGAAAAGATGCCTATAAAGAACCTTGAATCTTCCCCATTGCTTTGGGACTTGATTGAGATATCTGAATTCTTCCCCAGTGAGATGGGAAAAAAATTACTCCTATTCTGGAAGATAGGAGAAATATAAATAATTTCATGCCTGACCATGTGACTCAGTTCAGTGCAATAGCTGACTTTAAGGAGAGCAGTATCTCGGTGGATCCTCCATGATGAATCAGCACTAAATATGCCTGAGTGGTAGTCTTGTGATTTGACCTTTTGAAGGGGGTTATTTAGTATTATTATGTATGTAAGTATTGGACAGTGGCTGCCAAATACATTGGTTTAGTTTAAAGCAATGAAGGATTGGGACTGCATCTGTTATGCCTTTGTACTTGATTTAGGCAGAGGATTATTAGACTGACTCAGAATACGAAAAGCCTAAAATCTTTGTCATGGTTATGGAATTGGGTCTCTGCTTAGTTCTTGACAATATACTCAAAGATTGTTGAAAAATTAATGAACACTGCTACAAAGGACATGAAGTTGTCCCTGACTGTTTTCTTCTTGAGCTTGAACAGAGTAGGACAATGGTTAGTAGCAGAATAATTATGCCCGAAATGGTATTAGGCAATGATGTTCTTTAATTTGTTTTGAAGATGACTACCATCAGCTCTTCAGGGGATGTCCAATAGACCCTTTATCAGGTCACTGCTTTGAGGAAGGCAGAGCATTTCCTATATTAAAGATGTGAGAGATGTCACTGTGTCCCCAGCCTGAGGGCACTAGAGGCAGAAATTGTTAGGGAAACTGATTGGGCAAGGGTTGGCATCCAACAGTTGAAAAGATCTTAACAATTCTGAAGTTAAGAGATCTCTTGTCAGAACCTTTTCAAATTCTTCATGATTAATGAGGCTTCTTAGATTGGATGGAATTACTGGCTTGCAACATGAGTAGTCCCTGGAAATCTTCAAACTAGGAAGAGATGATTATAGATCTCTTTGCTTTCATAGTAGGAGAAGGAATTTAGGAATGCTGAACATCAAGGGCATCCTTTTACGTCATCCTCTGGCTGCTGACAGACTGTTACGTTCAGTTCTATTCTAAAAGCAGGGTTAGGTCAAAGATGGCTTAAGTGTAAAGGTCTTCTATTGTTTCTCACCCTGTATGACCTTGCTAAGATAGCCAGAATTACCTTTTCTCCTCCTTTTCCACCTAAATTTAGACTTACAGAAGAACTATATCTTGGGGCCTTTTCTGGTATAGCTTCCTATCCTTTTCTTTGCAAACATCAGATTTAATGTTGGCTGGAAAGCTTGGATTCAATTCAGTAATTTAATTTTTGAATATCTACTGTGCATAGAGAAGGGAGGGAATAAACAATGGGAAAGGAAAAGAGGGTAAAAATACAAAGATGAATAGGACACATGATCCCCTTTCTTCTAGGGACTCAACATCTACTCTGGTCAGCAAAACAGTTACCCAGTATCCCAATACAATGGAAAATATGGTGGATATAAACTATTTATATTATGACAACTAAATACTGGGGAAGTTGAAGGACTGCGGACTTTGATCTTTGGTCTGGTTCAGGCTATAGATGAGATTGGGCATATTCAGGATGCTATGCCTTCAGTTTTACCCTGAAGATACGGCTGATTGGGAATTTTGTCTCATGTGTAGAATGTGAGCCCTTCCAGGTTGTCAGTCAGTTTATGGCTGAGTGATGCTGTTCTCATTCTTTTTTTTTTTTTTTCTCTTTCTTAATCTATTTCATTCTCCCCAACTGTAATCTTCCCCTAAACCACACTTCTGGATACCTCCTTTCTGGGTGCCTTTCCTAAGATTGACCTGTGATTACTCCCTTGTTCTCAGAAATGAAATCGCCAGGTGGCATCTGAAATGAGACAGGACTTGTTAATCCAGGGTCAGATAAGGTAACACTGTAAGCTGCAAACACCTTATGGTCAATCTCAAAGGGCAAGTGAAAATATCGTGTCTGAAGCTGAGGTTACTTCTGGTTACTCATGGTCGTGAATCTTGATGTGTGGCAGAGTATGGAAGAAAATTTTGTATTCTTCCAACTTTCCTTTCTCCCATAAGGTCATTTGTGTGTAGGAAGTCTACTGTTAGAAAATAAATCCACCCCCCTTCCATTTCATCTGCCTGTCCAGAGAAGTACAAAGAGAGCTTAGTATCCAAGACTAGGTTGTTACGAGGGTGTATAGGGAAGTAAAACTTGTCACAAAATTGACATATCCTCTAATTAACTCCTTATAAAATTGACCTCTACTCAGATATCTCTTCTGTGTATCTGTTCCTCTGAGCTCCCTCTTTGTTGGTCCATTCCTTGCTGACTGCCAGACAAGGTGCAGATCCTGTAACACAGTACAAATATAACATAATCTATCTGTGAAATGAACTTGAAAATCTGAATATATAGAATATATTCCATATATATGGAAATATATATGTATCTATATATATATATATAGAATATATATAGAATTTCCTGAAGATACTAACAGTGATGGTGGTGAACTGTTGGAACCCAACAAATGAGGCATTGGCAGAATGAGACAATTGAAGAAGAGAATTGGATCATGTTACATGATTGGTCAGAAAAAGTGTGCCCCCAGATGTCAGCAGCATCCATTCTTGCTTTGTTCTAGTTATTAGGGCAGAGTTGCAATTATAACTGAAATTTTGCTAAATGTAAAATTAAATAGATCTCAGTTTCATAGTTTACATTTTAAGATCATGTTTTCATTAAGTCATGTCCCCTCCTATTTAATATGAAATTTGGTGTTATTTAAAGTGAGTTCACTTAACTGGTCTCTTCCTGGTACGATTATCCCACAATTGCCAGGATATCTTCTCCTTCCTTGCCTGTAACTTTTGTAGACATAAGTATATACAAGGTTTTCAAATTTCAGTTAAAAGAGAGCCACCTGACCCATTTAGCATGACCTTTTTGGTCTAAAAATGCAGTCACTTTTCTAGTAAGAACAAGTTGGTGTCCTTACTATTTTACATCCCATTTTCAGAAATATCTACTATAAACTGGCATATTTTGGAAATGCATCTGTTAGAAGTCTGGATTGGGAAGATATTTATTTATACTCCACACAAGAGCTTAAGAACTTCTTGAGTTGGGGGTGCCTGGGTGGCACAGTTAGGCATCTGACTCCTGATTTCGGCTCAGGTCTGATATCACGGTTGTGAGATAGAGCCCCACATCAGGCTCAGCATAGAATCTGCTTGGGTTTCTCTCTCCCTCTCTCTCTGCCCCTCCTCCCCAAAATAATAAATCTAAAAAAAAAAAACAAAAAAACCCTTGAGACAGGGAAAGCATCTGGCAGAGACTTCACAATTTAGAAATGTTATTCAGAGTGTCCTGGGGCCTTCACAGGAGCTTCTAACCAACAGGACCTACGCAGTTATTTGTTTACCAGACAGACTTTTGCTGTCCATGTCCAAGCTAGGCCTAGGTCACGATGCAATTGACTCTTCTTTGAGCTTTACTTGAACTTCAGCACTGGCTCTCCAGATCCTATCTGGGGAGGTGAGAGGAAAGGACTGGAAGCGATCTCTTGATTTAGTTCTTGAAATGTACAAAGTTGATAGATGCTTTTTCTGTGATTTTCTTGCATCAGGTAGCAGACAGGTCAATAGGGGCCTTTAAAGATTCCTCCTTGCCTGGGAAAAAGGAAGCCTGGTCACTTTGGTAAAGTCTGGCCATCCTCTAAGGACCGGAGTAAAACTCCAGTTCCCTAGTGGTTCACAAAGCCCTTTGAGATCTTGTTCCGCTTGGCCTCATATTTTGCTCCTGCCTCGTGCATCCATGGGGCTCACCACGGTCACAGCAAGCCCCTGATTATTCCCTGGAGAGTGATTTTCTCTCACCTCTGAGCCTCTGTCCATGCTAATGCTCACTGTAAGCCTGCTGCTCCCACGTCTTTGTCTTCCTCGCTGTTCTGGCCCCTCAGCTGTCCTTCCGTCTCATGGCCCTGGGCCCCTGTTCCTCTCTCCCATACACTGAACTCCCAGTGGACAGGGCTTGGGTGTTTTATTTCCAGCTCAAGCCATTGTCACTGGTTTTATTGGAGAGCATGGGTTCTGAGAGAGTCTTCCTGTAGTGAAATTTCTCCATATTAAATTATTTTGAGCACCATAAAATAATGTAAGGATACAGGAAATGATAAAAAATGAAAAATTACCCTTTATACCACTCTTAGAAGTAGTTCCATTAATTCTTGCTATCTTTCCTTCTAATGTTTTAAAAATTCTATGCTTTTTTCTTCATTTATTTGAGAAATTATTATGTACATACAAAAACCGTATGTTATCCAGAGGAAAGTTTTTAAAAGAGCTGTCTCATTGGCTGAGACTCCTTTAGGATCTTGCCTTTTCGTCTCTCTTTTGCTTTAAGTTTCAGAATCTTAAATGTACAAAGGAAGAAGATAACCTTCAAGAACCTAGGACCTCGTGTCATTCTCAAACAAAAACAAGCATCTTCCCATCACGTATCTTGGAGAAAATGTTTAACTCTTATATTTTTATTTCTCCTGAAATGTTATTCTCCTCAAATATATACATATATATCCACACATACACACATACAAAAGACATCATCCAATTACAGAGTTGGAGTAGACCCTGAAGGAAAAGTCCAGTCCAGCCTCATTGATACATGTAGTCGCTGAGAGGTTAAGGCCAAGCCCAGGGTCCTCAGACAAGACTTAGCTGATACTCTTTTCTCCTCTGCCTGGTTCCTGGGTTCTTTATTAATCGAAGTAGTTTTGCACCAGAAAAGTATCACTTCAGTAATCATGTTCTCTCTGTTCTGCTCTCTACTGTTGCTTCTTGCAAAAATTGTCCACTTAGATGTCTAACAGGCTTGAAATTAAAATGTCCCCACCTTCCCAGGAAAGCAGTGCTTTCTCTTGGGCCGCATGTAACCGTCAGAACCAATCTGAACATGGCCAAATCAATAAATGACAGCTTCCCATCAGTTCGTGAAATTCTGAGAGCCTGGCACTGAGTTCCAGGCACATTCTAGGAAGTTCGTTCCCATGGCTAAAGTCAGCCAACCCCCAAACACTTGCACTTACGTAAGTCTACCCATCCCTTTATCAGCGTCGCTCCGGCAGACTGTACCTTGTAAGTTGTAACTGCTGTTGATTCATCTTTTGTTTTACATATGCCTTAGTAGACTTTTTCTTCTTTGGAGATCTCAAGGTTGACATACTGAAAACAAGACTTTTGATTTTTCCTGCTTAACTTGTGCACCCCGAGCTTTACTCTTCTCCATATGTTGACCAAGTCCAAGCTGCCATCATGTTTTGCTTAGACAGTTGCTGTAGACTAACTGGGCTCCCTGCTGTGATCTCTGGCTCCCTACACTGTTCTCAACACTATTTCCAAAAGGATCCTTTCAAAATCTCTGTTGGATTGTGTTAGTTATTTGCTTAGAGCCTTCTAGTGGCTTTCCAGAATAGTAAGTCCAAAGCCCCTGTTCTTATTCTACAAAGTCCTGCAGATCTGGCTCTTGCCATCTCTGACTTCAACTCCTATTACTTGTCTATGTTCTCTTGGCTCCAGCCCCATGGGCTTCCTTGCTGTTCCTTGCATAATCAACCACACTTCTGCTCGGGGACTATATACTTAACTCTTTCGCTCTTCTGACCTAGACTCCTTCCTCAATTCATTTCGATGCTAATTTTATCAGAAAACCTTTCTCTGACTGCCTGAAAATAGTATCCCCTGGACTCCTAAACTTTAACCTTTGTTGTCCTGCATTGTATGCCACCTCATATGAATTTTTATTAGTTTGTGTTTATCATTGATCTTCTCCCTTTAGAAGGTAAGCTCCATGAACACAAGTGCATGTTTTTTTTTTTTTAAAGATTTTATTCATTTATTTGACAGACAGAGATCAGAAGTAGGCAGAGAGGCAGGCGGAGAGAGAGAGAGGAGGAAGCAGGCTCCCTGCTGAGCAGAGAGCCCAATGTGGGGCTCGATCCCAGGACCCTGTGATCATGACCTGAGCCGAAGGCAGAGGCTTTAACCCACTGAGCCACCCAGGCACCCCAAGTGCATGGTTTTGTCCTTTGCTGTACTTCTGGTGTGTAACAGTGCCTGGCTATGAGAAGGTGATGAATAATATGTGAAAGCATTCAACCTCTGAAACTGCCATCCACTATGTAGAAGAAATGCATGTAGACCGTCTTTTCTGCTCAATGACTGACTGTAGGAACCAGCAAAGACCCATTAGATGGACTTTTGGTTGGGAGCCTATTTGGGACTAGAGGAAAAATAAAGACCCATTAAGATTAATGGAACAAGTCAGTAAAGGTTCCTTGAATTAATTTCTTCACACATATTCTTTTTTCATCTAAGTTTTACCATATCTATTTTGATGTGAATTTTACTCTTCTAGGATCTCCCCCCATACACAAAAACCCCCCCACAGGGCTCTGTTTCATGAATTTGGGATAATATTTATTTTGAAACAGGCTTGAACTTCTCTACTCCTAAATTTTGAGTTGAAGGTAGAAGTTTTCTTGGTGTTGTTTTGTGTGTTAATGAAAAGGGAAATTGAAATAACACCCCCACCTTGAAGGTGCTGCTAATTTTGAGCAAGAACCAGAGCAAAGCATGGTATATATGAGGTCAGGGGTGAGCCTCTGGCTGTGCGTCTGCCCCTGGAGTCAGCTAACCTCAGAGCCATTTGGCTGTCTTGTTGACCTTCGTACTTGCAGTTTTATGATCCAACACCACTGCCTCGTGGCTGGCTTTTACATGGAGCTCTCACATTGTGTATTTATTTGTCTCTTTCACCATGCAAGAAGGTGAAACCCTGACTACCCTCCTTTCAACGACTATGCGGCCAGAGCCATTTTTCCTTCCCTTTTTTGTATCGATAGCAGAAAGTGGCGTGTGATGCTAAAAGCAACGTGGCAGGTGGTCATGAACAAAGGCCGTGGGAGCTGATCACGCTGCCATGTATTAATAGTCCTGTGAAAGAAGTGGCAAAAGTTCAGTCACAAGAGGGGATAAATATTTGCCTGCTCATGAATCCGCTGCTGTGCGGCGGCTATATTGGGACATACCCTCCCAGGAAACACTATCTTTGCAGACAGACAGCTTCTTCAGAGCTGCCCCAGAGGACCCCTGGCTGCTGTGCTCAACATTCCTGCTCCCACAGTAGATGCGTTTTGGAGAGTCACTGTCTCCCTAGTCACCCCCGCCTGGGGGACCTGGGGTGGGGATGGGAGGGATGGCGGGAACACTGGCCCAGAAGTCAGCCCCCAGTTCTGCTTTCATGTGCAGCCTTGAGCCAGCCGCTCTGCTCCTTGGGACTCTGCTGCCTCAGTAGAACCAGGGCCCCTGTCTTTATGATCGGTCGCTATTATTCTCTGTAATTCTCTGGTTGCACTAAGTTTTGTGTTTCCTAGTCCCCCAACTCTTGGCAAACAGAGATCTATATCGTCTTACAGAGCACTCCATTCCACTTGAATACCGGAGATCCATCCCATGTGCTGCGTCCTTGTGGGGGGTTCAGGGCTGGGAGCCAAGGAAGGAACAACTGCTCCTTCAGAGGTCAGTGCTCAGAGAGAAGCCAGAGGACTCAGACACCAGGAATTCTATTTACATTTACAACAGCAGAGGCCAGAATCATGTAGAAATATTAATAGCTTTGGGCTTCAGTCCCAAAATTGCAAAACAAAAAATGCCATTTGTTTGGAACAGAACTTTTAACTCTGAGACTTTTCTGGAACTCATTTATTTATACTCCTTTAATAATAATAATTTTAAGAAGCCTATTCTGGAATTTCTTTTTCTTTTTTAGAGGGGGGAGGAAATAAAAGAAAACTTTTCATATTTATTTTAATATGAAAAACATTGCAAAGGTCATGAACTTTCCTCATGAAGAGTGTATATAGTTAACAGGAAAAATACCAGTGCACGCATATTTGTAGCATGAATCACCTCTTAATATGTCCCGTAGCTTTTCCTCTTAAATAATGAAAAGCAATCAGCATTAAACCTCATTAGGTTTTTAGCAGCTGTGGCAACTTGATCATTATTTCTGTTTGATCTTTGGGAGGTAGTATCTTTGCACCGCAGTTCAGGCTACGTGCTATCTTTAGCTAACCCCAGCACCTGAAAGGGAAAGCAGTCGTGTGCCATCTCCCTATTTATAAAGATTAAAGGTATTCTCTCTGTAATAGGAGCCTCAGAATAACCACATCCTTACAAGTGTTCCCATAGGTAATGGTTGTAATTTCAAAGTGTTTTTTGAATTTGCATTATTTTTCCCCATGCAAGGAAGTCCACATGAACAACAACAGTCCAGCTTCCTACTGTGGCCTTGGCTAATTCTGCCTGGGCTGGCCGCCCTGGGATGGGTTGAGCCCTGCCTTTCTTCTCAGAAGAAACTGAGCTTTGTCTCCATAGCAAAGGTGTACTGTCATGGTGGCTGGGGTGGAAGAGGGCTGTGGTTGATGTAGCTATGGTGGGCAGCTGCTTCCAGGAGCAATTCTCAGCCACTGATGCTTTTGGGACATTTTGCTTAGCCTCTCTCTCCAGAGCAAGGCCTCTGACGGAGCTTCTAATCTCAGGAGGACTCAAGCATCCTTAGAATATAAGACTATGAGAAAAACATATTTCCCAAGCTCCTTCTCATGAGCTAAGTTTTAGTGGATAGGATTTGGGATAGAATAGAATGGGGGAAGGTGACACCTCCAGGGGCAGTGACCATAGATATTCTGCCTTTAAGGAGGGTGGGTCTTGTGCTCTCAGTTTCAAGATGTGCAGATTTGGGGGCAGAGCTGAATTTCTTAGGACCGTGGAGGAGACGAAGCTGAATTCTACCACCAAAGTCTAAGGATTAATAGGAGGCAGGCCAGGCAAGGGTAGGCTTGGGACCTCAGCTTAAGCAAAGGTACCAGGTGATGGAAGGGCGGATCTTTAAAGTCTTTTAACCTTTCTGGATGCATAACTAGCTCAGCTGTGGCACAGGTGGGAGAGGTTGGGAGAAATTATGTGGATTCTAGTCTGGAATAGCTTTTGTCATCTTCCTCAGTTTTTCTTGGCTAACTATGGAGTAAAAAAGCACTTTTTGTTCTAGGGTTTTGTTAACATTTATACCAAGCGCCACTGTTGGACTAGCTTTGAGGGCAGTGGGAGACAAGTGTTGCTTGAGATGGTGCCCATGCTTGCTTTTCCCCTTCTCCTTGGTGCTCCCCACCCTCAGTGGTCTCCCCCGAGGACATGTCCTTCCTTAATCATTCACCTGCACACCAACCTTCGTCTCAGGTTCTGCTTCTGGGGAAACTGACCTAAGAAAGTACTTTATCATAGTGTTTTCCCAAACTGGAGGCTACAGAGAACACCCAGGGGTGTCATAGGGTCTTTTAAATTTGCAAGGAAAACAGAGCTACACCATATCTGTCAGACCCAGATACTTAATGGTTTCCATATGAAGGTTGTGCTGCCTTCCTTTAGATGACGGCATATTTTTCTGAAGCTGGGTTTTCTGTGGTTGTCATGATAAAAGCAAGTACGATGTGAAATTCAGCTGGAAGAGAAGATGAAGATGGTAGTATGCAATCTGGTTACAAGGCTTGAGAATTTGTTTAGAGCCTACAGGTGCATGTACCCCATTCATAAGTAAATGTGGTCAAGAATAAAATAAAAGCACATTTCTTATAATTATGTGTATTATTTTTTCAAATGGATACCAAGTTATCCGGGCATAAATTCTTATTGAGTCAAACCTAATTATTGGAAAGTTTAGCGATGTCTTTTGGTCTGGCGCCGCCCTCAGCCAATGAGGGCACTGGGAGCCAAATAATTTTGAGGCCTCTGCTTCATGAGGATAATGACAGCCTTTATGTATTTTGCACTGCAATGGTTTGAGTGTTCAGGTACCAACTAACATTCCTTACTGCAGATTAAGTTTGAAATAAACTAATTCTGTTCCTTTGCATGTTCCTTATTCCCCTTCATTGTCTTGTGTTGCTCTGTCACACTGGCCTTTTAAACATGGACAAACGTGCTTTCTCTTTTCTTCTTTCAGAGAGTGGGTTCATCGAGCCCCATCTCTTCATTTTCTGAGAGTGTTAATCTGTCTGAGACTACTAATGAGGGATCCGTGTTACCAGGTTGGTTGGAAAAAATAAAAATAATTCTTACTTTTCATGAAGATGAGATTGAAAAAAAACTGGGACCATGTTAACCTTTTTCCTCTCTCACAACTCAGTAGCCTTCAAATTTAGGCGGCATCTCACATGCTATCTAAAAAGATAAGATAGACACGCTTTAATAGAGACAAAACAATCTGTAAGTTTCTGCTATATGAACTATGCGATCAATTGGATGGAACTTTTGGTGTATGTCTTAACCCACTGGCAATCAGAGAGGTATACACTTGGCCATAGCAAGACTCAGCAGCTCACTGGGTCAACATTAGCAGTGACCAGTGGGGGCCTTCCCAGGGGGCTCCAGAGGCCTCCAGAGGGAAAGGCAGGGCCTGCATTTTTGGCTGCTGCTCCAGAGGCTGTGCCCTTCCCCACATCCAGCCTCAGACCCTGAGTTAGAGGTGAGCGAGGGACCCTCCCGTCTGTCTCAAATGAGGGCTGTGAGGTCAAGAACCTTTCCCTCCCCTTCCTAGTTAGTGGAGTGTCCTGCCCCTCGTTTAGTGCTTTGTTAACTTGAATGCACCTAAGAAGCCCCTGGGAATCTTGTAAATTGCAGATTGTGATTCGGCAGGTATAGAGTGAGGCCCAAGGCTCTGTATCTCTGACAAGCTTCCAGAGGATGTCCATGACACTGGTCCATGGCCCACACATTGCGTAGCCAGGACTTAGTGCTTTTGCAGTGAGGCTCTAAAGAGAAGCTTACCTAATATTTCACCTGAACCTTGAAAGTTCATTCTTCCAGTACCGGCTGGTAGATAGCCGCTTCCATCAAGCAGCAGCCCTCATACTTTTGTGTCCATCAGAAGCACATGGAGGACTTCATGATGGTGAGGGCCCATCACCACAGTTTCTGAATCCATAGGTTTGGGGAGGGCCTGAAGAGCTTTCCAGTAAGTTCCCAGGTAATGCTGATGCTGCGGTCAGAGGACCACAATTTAAGAACCACTACTCTGAAGCCTCAAGACTGCTTATTCAGTCATTGTTGCTTCTGCTTGCAGTGTTAAATATCTAGAGTGTTCTTAGTGTTCATACATGCTTCAGTAATTTTCACAGATTGTTTTTCCCCCCTAAGAAGCATCTCCTTTTACATCCTGTCCTGATAACCTACTGGGAAGCTCAGACCACTAGGTAGATCTCTTATTTTGGATTTGATTTTATTGATGAATTGTTTTGGGTCAGAATGTATCTCTTCTCATTACCCCAGTGACCACCTTTTCCAAACTTGGCACTTAAAAAAAAAGTATTTTGGTACTAGTCAGCTACAGAGCCTGCTCTGATTTGAGACTTCTGGGATTCATGGTGGTTCCACTACTTTCCTTTTAGAAGAATCACCACTTCCTCATTGGTATTCTGAGGGGGCTTTGTGCTATTATCATTTAGCTTTGTCCGTGGGCCTCAGAGCATACTCCAAATGGCCTTCTGTCCTGGTTGCTCAAAGTTTCCTGGGAAAATAGCATCCTTTCCCCCATGACCAACTTTATAGAACTGTGTGTTCCATGTATTTCTGAGCTGCCATTTCAAATTCTGTGTGGGGCATATCTCATAAGGGTGGACCATGTGTTCCATTTTTCCCAGATCAGTCCCAGAATGTGCTCATTGTTCCCACTTAATTATTAATAACGCCCTTTTTGACTCTCATGAAGATGGATTGTTAGCAGGAAATCTAGTTTTTTGACTTACAGAAGTTAGCAAAATAGATGTACTCTGAGCTGTTCTCTCTGTTCAGAGAATTGATGACAGCTGTCTCATACTCTGCAGATCTCCATCTGAAGTACTGCGTTTCTTAGTCTTGTTCTTGATGGATTGGGACTGGGTTGATTGCCCTGCTCTCTGCAGGAAAGAATTCAGTGATCTCTTTGTTTATGGCATTTTGTGACTACACACCTATTAAAGGAAATCTTTCCCTGATTTCTAGCCTTTCCATAGAAGGGGATTCTCTCTGAATCTCTCCCCCACACTCTCTTTCCACAAAGAAGAGCATGTGGTCAGGCAGTTGTTTAACTTCTTGAGTTGCCAAGAACTGTTGGCCGAAGTCACAGAGCTTTGCTGGGATTTACTATAATTTATGCCAGTGAATCTCAGCAAGTCTTCACTTTTGCTAGGCATTTCTTTCCCTTCTTGTTAAGTCAGTGCTGCAGGATCCATAGAGGCTGGTCCAAACCATCCACTTCTCATACCCCAATCCCAACTCCTCAAACACTGCCCCCGTCATTCTCACCAAAATCACAGCATCATCTGTTTTATGGAGAAAACCAAAACCATCCCAGTGGGATCTCTCTTATTATCTCTTTTTTGTTGCTTGAAATATTTGGCTTACCTTGAAACTTTATGTTCTTGTTTCAGAAGAAATATCCCTCCTCCTTGCCAAGGCTTTCCCCTCTACCTATTCTCTTTCTTACTATGTCAGTGGCTCCCCTTCTATTTTCCATTGTCATAAAAATGTCCTCTCCTGGACCCAGGTGTTCCTTCAAATCTTCACCTTACCTTCATTACTCCATTTCTTGAAAAGCCAGGCTATGTCTCTTGAACCTACTTCCTGTTTGTCAGAACCGATGGGCTGCATATCTTGCACACTGAATTCCGTGTACTAGGTTCTCCCAGGAAGCCATGCTTTAGTCAGCATTCCTTGATCCAGAGGTTGCAAACTGGTGGCTTGGTAGATTGGCTCTTGCCTGCCAGAGACTTCAGTATGTTGCTTAATGGAGAAGGAGCTGGAAGGAATGAAAGAGTAGCCATTATGAAGGTATACATGTGTAGAGTTTGTCATAATTAATTATGAAAGACCTATGTTCTGAGAGTTCAAGTATAGTAGGAGGCCCACGTAGGAGAAACATAAATGCCCACCTGCACTCATTCTTGTGAGGCCAGAGCATGTTGCTTATTGAGGATACAGTGAAGATCTTAAAAGCTGCTACCTACAATTGTATTAGAAACCACAATCTAAAGATAGTCAGGCTGAGTGACCTTTTCCCAGCACCTGCGTTCCTCAACTCCTGTCGCAGCGCACAGGCTTCCCCACATTTTCTGTTTGCCTTCACCCACCCCCTGGGGCTCTGGCCCTTCCTCAGCACTTTGCGCCTTTCTGTATTCTTTACTTGCTCTTTTTCTTAATCCTGCCTTCCTAAATGTTAACCTTCCCGAAGTTCTTTTCTTTAATCATCTTCTCCCCTAGCTTCCATGCTCTTGGCTTCACCTGTTGTGGTCAACAGTGTTTTTTGCTCACAAGTACTTATCTCCAGTCTCATACTTGTCTCTCTGTGTAAGTCCCAAATTTCCAGGGATATTTTGGATGGCCATGTGTATGACACAGTAGCACCATCGTTCTCCAAGTGTGACCCAGGGAGTGCTTACGGGTCTCTGAAAGCCTTTCAGGGCTTCCACCAGGCCAAAAATATCTTAAAAAGAATGCCACAATGTTGTTTGCCTTCTACACTCGCTGCCTTATATGTGTGCAGTGGAGTTCTCAAGCGGTGACAGGATGTGTGACAAGCCATGTCTCTGAGGGCTGAGGGAACAGGTGCTTGTGTATTCCTGTTCTTTAAAAATGTCTCACCTTTAACTTCTAAGATGGAAAATAGATATAACCCACATAAACAAAACTCTCTGAGGTTCTCAGTAATTTTTAAATTGTAAAGGAGTACAGACCAAAGAGTTTGAGAAGCACTGTGAGAGTGCATTCCACTCAGCAACTTTAAAAATGGAGCCCTTTGCTTCTCCCTCTCACATTAAACCTTCAGAATCAACTTCTCATCCTTTTAGTGACACCACCTTGCCTCCAGACTCCAAGGTAGGAAACTTTGAACCATCTCTTATATTTTCCTTTGACTCACCCCCTACAAATAGAGCATTAGCAAGTTTTTAGAAGACTATTACTCTTCCATCTGGAAAGATAGGATACCAGCGCACAGAGGGGCCTTAAAATCATGACCCCAGCATGAGCAGCATGGAACCACTCTTGAGTTTTGAATGGTGAAGTAAAGTGATCACATTTGCGAATCACTATTAAGGGCTCTCTGCAATGTGCCTGGCATTGATGTGGTTGCTGACTAGATCTAGGATGAGAGTGTCTAATGGCACTGACATTTTCAGCTGGGGCAAAAATAGTTGTGCACTACCAACACCCATTTGGGTGCTGCATTGTGCTCCCATTTTTTTGAGAACATACTCATTATCTGTATTACATTATTGTTTTTTTTTTTGTTTTTTTTTTTTGGGAAGGAAAACCTCAGGGACTAGTCAGAGCAAGGGCATTCATTACATATTGCACACTGAACTAAAGGGCAGATTGACCTGGGGACTTTCTCCAGGTTACTGGGCTCAGAGGTACTGAACCCAGTCTTGTGACCGTCAGGCTTGTGACCAGGGAGAAAATGCTAAGATCTGACGGGGCACCCAGGAAGTGTTGCTGTAATTCAAGCACGCAGTCATATTTGCTTTTCAGATTAGGACCCAGAACTGTTAAGCCCAGGTATGTGCAGACCTTTTGGTCTTGGTTTTCTCCAGCTGACACTCTCAGGTTAAAGCGGTCACATGGGCATGACCAAAGGAAACATAAAGAAGACCAGGAGTCTGTGGCCTTGCCCCAGTTTACATAGAAGCATGGGGTGAGGGGGCAGTGTTTATTTCATATATGAAGAGTAATTTCTTGAGTATGTAACGACATTCTCAGAGAGTGACAAAGCCTCTCTCCCTTTCCTATATTTACTCCTGTGTTCCACGGGAGTTCATACGCATTCTGTGAAAAGAAGCGTGCTTCAGTGAATGATCTTTGTTTGGGAAAAGCTGCACCTCTGTTCTCCCACTGGAGGCTTAGAATGCCCAGCAGAATGTTAAAGGCTCCAAGGGGTCCTTAGATAAAAGTATTTTTCAAACTCTGTTTAACATTATCATTTCCCAAGCTGATTTGAATTTGGTCATGAAATTATTATTATTATTTTTAAAACAGAATGTCTAATACCAACCACTCCACAGAATAAAGGTGTTATTCCCAGAATGGAGTTTGGGAAATAGGATTTAGTTCCCAATTCTTAACTGACTGAGCCACCCAGGTGCCCTAGTTCCCAATTCTTAATAGTGATTACTGGATAGATATGTTACGCATTAAGGTAAAAATTTAAAAATGACCATGCCAATCATGTTTTATTTATTTATTTTTTAAGAGATTTTATTTTATTTATTTGTCAGAGAGCGAGAGTGAGAGAGTGAACACACACAAGCAGGGGGAGTGGCAGGCAGAGGAAGAAGCAGACTCCCCACTGAGCAGGGAGCCCTGTGTGGGACTCGATCCCAGTACCCTGGGTTCATGACCCAAGCTAAAGGCAGACACTTAACTGACTGAGCCACCCAAGCATTCCTTATTTTTATTTTATTTTATTTGAGAGAGAGAGCACAAATGGGGGAAAGGGCAAGGGGATGAGCAGACTCCTTGCTGAGTTGGGATCCTGACACTGGGCTGGGTCCCAGGACACTGAGATCATGACCTGAGCCAAAGTCAGACATTTAACTAACTGAACTACCCTGGCGCCCTATGTCCAATCATTTAAATATTATTTTCTCTCTTGGTGTCTTCTCACTCCCAAGCTTCAAATTTCAATCCTCTTCAATTCATTGACTCTCAGATTTCAATGTTTTGCCCTCCCCTCGTCTTTCATGGTCTCTTCTACTTTTCTCAAGTCAATATCCCATCAGCAGCTCAGTATGTCCCAAGTGGAGTCTTCTTTAACCTAGACTCTTCCTCTCTCCTTCCTTGGGTCTGTTAAAGTATCTTGCTACCCCTCAGTCCCCCGGCTCAAATATGGTGATGTCTTCTACTTCGTTGCTTTTCTTCCAGCATGTCTTCATGTTTGATGGATCACACTACTTCATAGACTGTCTCTGCCTCTCTGTTCTCCTGCCCACTGCCACTGCCAACCAACAGGGCTTCCGGGTGGCTTTCTTTCCCTCTCCAGTTCATTGCAAAACTAGAGGGTGGTCCTCACAGCTGATTCTAATCACCCCTTGTTCACACAATGTTGTCATCTGATCTCATGGTCCACATGATGAAGGTCAGATTCAGGCTCACAGATAAGCCTTCACACAGTTTGGTCCCACCGTGCTTTTCTGACATTATTCCCAGAAATGCCATGGAGTTACAGAAGTGCTTCTTGGAGTTATGGAACACCTTGATGTTCATTTTGCACAACAAGAGATCATCTTTGGAACTACTGTTCTCTTTGCTTGTGATCTCCCCGATTTTCACCTATTTATTCTCAGCAGATCTGTCCATCCTTCTAAACCTTTTCCATGGTCACCACCCTTATGACATTTACTGTAGTCCTCTCAGCAGGATATTATGTGTTCTTCCTGGGACATCATAGCACTTCATGTATAACTTCCTTATGGCACTTACCAAATTCTGTCTTAAATGCTAGTTGTTTGTATATCTACCTTATGCTTGCCCAAAGCTCAATGAGGTCGGCCGTAGTCATCTGCCTATTTGTGTCCTCTTCAGAGCCTGATGCTGGGCTTTTATGTAATAAGAATGAAAAAAAAAAAAAAACCTGTTGAATAAACATTAGTAACCTTGAAATGTTATTTTTATATGTATAAAATATTCTGCCATAACTAAGAATAATGTATACAATATTCTTCTGTTCTTTAATTATAGCTCTTCTGGAGTGAATAGCAATGGTGAAAATTCAAATTAGTGGGTAGCCAGAGAACTATTTTTAATTGAGTTGTAAGTGTTGCTTCATACTTAATTTAAACATGGGTATGTTTAGTGTTTCCAAATTTACTACACATACAATAAGGAAACCTTGACCAGGAGGCCTCAAGAATCTTGAGCCTTTTTTTCAGCCCACCCACCCAGTGGATTTCAAGGTGGAACTAGATTCTTCTCCCTCACACTTGTGTACCTATCACCATGCATTTCCCAGAATTGTAATGATGGCTAATACTTATTTTTCAAATGACTTCCTTGTGTGCATGTTAAGGAGAGTACAGCTTTAATTAAACAGGTTAGGGTCACTTGAAACACGTTTGCCTGAAGATAAATGTCAATGTGGATAATCTGAGAGCACTTGCTATTAATAGAGTTCCAAGTTGGTCCCTCTCATGACTGCAGCCTCCCACCCCGTCTTCCCGAATTACTGCTTTTAGAGTAATTTCAGAAGTTCTGTGAAATGTCTTCTTATTGGGCATTGGATTTAAAAGCCTGTATCAGGAGACATTTTGTGATGATTATTCTTACCTTCATTTAAAGTATGGGTTTAATAAGAACATTAGCCTCTTCATTTCAAGGAGGAGTCCTATTGTCTAGAGCAATCCTAGTCAACTTTTACTGTCTGTGATTTACCTGGGAATTTTGTGGAAATTCAGAATGTGACTCAGCAGGTTTGGGGCACGGTGGAGATGCTGCATTTCTAACCAGCTTCTCCATGAGGCTGATGCTGTTCTCTGTGTACCACATGAGGCAGGGCCCTACAGGAAGGTCGTGGGAGTTGGTGATGCTGGATTCCATTCCTCTCCAGGCTGGTCACTTAGGCAAAGTGGCTTACCATCCTGGGTCTGAGTTATACTAATCTGCAGT
Organism: Enhydra lutris kenyoni; assembly: GCF_002288905.1. NCBI lineage: Eukaryota > Metazoa > Chordata > Mammalia > Carnivora > Mustelidae > Enhydra > Enhydra lutris. The sequence goes on from NW_019154123.1 coordinate 2,436,739, forward strand.
GTGAGGGAGTGATATCTTTCTTTTTTTTAAGATATTATTTATTTGACAGACAGAGATCACAAGTAGGCAGAGAGGCAGGCAGCTAGAGGAGGAAGCAGGATCTCCCCTGAGCAGAGAGCCCGATGCGCGGCTCGATCCCAGGACCCTGGGATCATGACCTGAGCCAAAGGCAAAGGCTTTAACCCACTGAGCCACCCAGGCACCCCAAGGGAGTGATATCTTAACAGCTCTTTCCAGCTGTAACATTTTATGATGACATGAGGGGAAGTAGAAAGAATGAGGAGTCAGGCTGCAGGTCTGAGCATATTTTCATTCTTTTAATTTCAACCCAACTTTCATATTTATTAAGAGTTTATCTTTAATGCGGTTTGTACAGCAAACATTAAAGAGCTGCATATTTATGTGGGACCTGGACTTCAAAAATAATTATCGATCTCATGATTTAATCAAGAACTTACATGTAAAATATACTTCCCCCTCCACCCTCATCTTTTGTGTATGTTCTGTTGTTTTTGTTTTATTAGGAAACACTCCATAGCTTGGGTGGAATTGAAAACCTAGCTCAGGTAAGATTCCTTCGTGGTGGCTGGTTTTGCCTTTCCATTTGGTGCCATGGCTCTGGGAAAGGATTACATAGGTGTGTGACGGCAGATGGCTTTCTTACCCTAGGCTGCCTGCCAAGCGGAGGAGCAGGCAGGGTGGATAACTGTGTGTGAGGCAGGATACTCACAGAGCAGGAAGGGACCCATGACATTTTGTTCCGGCTAATTTTACCCAGCCTGCCGAAACAAGAAAAGTTCTATAAAAGGTCACATGTCTTTAGTTAGTAATGAAAAGAAATAGGTGTTGGCTGGCAGGCCCAGATCCTCAACATTGCACAAACCAAAGGATGGGAAAATATTGGTTATAAATATGTTCACAATTGTTGCACAAAAAAAGAATTATGCTCACTAAAATATTTCCAAATACATGATGATGTGAGGAACGATCTTAACTCCATTTATTTGTCTGCTTTTGTAACTACTGAGAGAAGATAAGCAGGTTAAGCCAGTCAAATGTTTGGGTTTATTAGTATGATAAGGCAAAATTTCTAGGCATGGCATTGGGTTGGGACAGCCCACTCTCCTACCATGTAGAGAAAGAATGATTTTCATAATGAACCTTTGGCCCTACAAACTCATTCTGTATTATTAATGGAAGAGTAAGTTTAATGGCCAGTTAATGCTAATTCTATTATATTTTATTATATTTTCATTCTTGGGAAATTGCTGAAACATATCTAGTTTTTGTTTTTAAGATTTTTTTTTTAATTGGCTGAAGGTTTACCTCATTTAATGAAATGGCTTATCTTTCACAAAATTATATTGTAAAGGATCCTTTTATCTACCTTAACTTCTCTTGTTCTATTAGAATTTTATGTGTGTTTCTCTGACCCTGTTTCTATAATCAGTTATCTACAGTAAGTGATTATCAGACTACCCCATGCCCATTTTATTCTGATTACTGTCATTGGTGTGTATGCTGGTTAGATATAATTTTTTTTTTGTATTTGGAGCCAAATTACACCACAAACTTATTTAGTCACACGTCATTTTTTGAGAGTTTATACACTCTTTCCATGGCCCCTCCCTCAACCTCAGGGCATGCAAGAGAAGGCAAAGAATCTAGAAACTCAAGCTACCTTTTGCACTTGAGTGAACCTGGCCCAGAAGTCCCGAGTGTTGTTTGGTGAATCCATTGTGCCACCTACAGGTCATTTTCAGAAGTACATGTCTTGTCCCTTCTCTGCTCATGTGCTTTTACTAATCCTTCTGACTCTTGTTGGCTTGGTCCCTCCTGCAGTACATGGAGATTGTGGCCAATGAGTACCTCGGCTTCGGAGAGGAGCCGCACAGTGTGGACAAGCTGGTCAACATGACGTGTAAGTGTTGTTGCGGGGACACGGCAACTTCTCCCACTTGCCAAATGAGCGGGATGGCTTTTTCAGTAGGAAAAAAGATCTTTTGAATATTTATGAGTATACCCATCCACACAGTTCTGGTATTGGGAGTCCCTGCCAATTGTTATATTCAGTGGCAAAATATACCCAGAAGGAAAACTTCAAATCACAATCTTACCTTGAAAAGCCCACTTTCATGTTGCAGATTGTCACTGAGCACAAGTTTATTTTAATGCAAGAGGGACTTCCATAATGGCAGATTTTGGTAAAAATGTTTTTTGCTTCCTTTGATTTCTCTTAAAATGCCAGAGGCTGTTCACTTTTCATCTATAAAGTTGGGTTAGTAATAATACCTGCCTCATAAAGTTTAAAAGTTGTGAGCATAAAAAAGAAAAAAAAAAGATCCTGATGTGATGATGAGGATGTGGAAACATTGGTCTGTGTGTGTGGAACTCAATCTTCTCTCTCTGGAGGCTCTTTCCAGCCCCACCTTGCAGCCCCTCCAGGTTTGATGAGCTGTGGGTCCCCTGTTGCTGTGGGATGCTGGCCCATTTTCTTTGAAGGGTTTGGTTTCCCGTATTTGTTTCCAGGACAGCACACCGATTCTCAGTTACAGGGAAAGGAGAGTACGTGGTAATCCCTGGGCACCAGGAAGTTTCTTTCAGAACAACTGTTCTGCTCAGCTGAGGAGCTTTGCTGGGTCCATCATCTTTAGTGGCCTTCCTCTCCTGTTTATATCTGAAATCTTTATAGGATGGATCTTTGAAGAGTAGGTCTCACTTTGAAGTTGTGATCAGGTTGAGGAACTCATTCAACTTTAAGCAGAAGGAGATGTTTGCCTTTTTTGTTGTCTCCATATTGTATTATTATAATAATAATATATAATAATTATTAGTTGAACTTCAGAGGTAATTCTCAGAATAATAAAAAAAAAAAATGACCCTGTTCCTCCTCCTCCCCTCCTTTTGTGTTGTCTGTCTTCCCATGCGCCCTTTCTCTGCTTGCCCATCGGTACGTTAGACCTGCGGTTCTATGAATACTGCTGCCCTTAGGTGCCGAATCCCTCTTTGAGCTATTTCCTTCCTTTATAGATATTTTTCAGAAACTTGCTGCTGTCAAAGACCAAAGAGAATGGGTCACCACAAGTGGAGCCCATAAGGTGAGTGGCCCCAGAGGGAGGGAACACTTGTCTCCTATGGCAGTGGTTCACATGCTGGGGTTCAGAGCCTTGTGATCAGGTTTCTAATAATTATAGTTCACAGACCTGCTAACCTAGCCCAGAATTGTAAATCTCTGCCAAGCCTTTAATATTCTTCATCAGCCTAAGGAGTAAACACAGAATAGCAAACAGGTTTTCTGAAACTCTTTTTTATTTTTCTTTTTTCCTATGCCACTTAATAACAACCAAGTTTGTTGCTTTATTTAAATGTTGCTTGAGAAGTCCTGCTATATATAAACTGTATATATAAGTTTATATATATATATATATATATATATATATATATGTAAGTCCTGCTATATATAAACTATATATAAACTGCCCCTCAGTGTGTGTTTTTACAAATGAGCAAAGTGTGTGTATACATATCAATACATTCCGTATGGCACGTGGAGTTGTGTGTGTTTGAACCATATGAAATTGTCATGTCTATTGGGCAATTTCATATGGTTCAACCCTCTAATCAGATGGTATAATATTACAGGCATATGGATCAAACATGCATTTCAAGATGAATGGATGCACATTTAGTCAAAACAGACTAAATTTATATCTATAGCAAAACTATTTAGATGGTAGCTGCCTACAGCCAAGTTTTAATAATCTGTTAATTTCTCATATCCCAAAAGGCCACTTTTGAACATATGTTAGAGCAGGGTTGCTTAAAATGTGTTCCCACGTGCTGTTCATTATATAAGAGATGATTCTAGGTCATATACAAATCAACACTTTTATTTTCAATAGCTATATCTATTTCACTGATATTACCACTTAGAATTTGAGGAACATTTTTGAGTAGCATTAAGGAGTTAAGTGGATATGGCGAAAATTGTGGGAATGTTATGTCAGTGACTCAAGTTTGGGGAATATGTTAGGAGATCAGAGAAAAAAGAGAAGAATAAGAAGAGGGGATCGGAGAAATAAAGATGATGATAGCTTCATAAAAAAAATGAATGAAATCATAAAGGGGAAAATTGATATAACAGAAACCAAAAATCAGCCAAGCAGTTGTAACACGGCTCGCAGCTCTGGCCTGAATGTGCACTTTTGGAGGACTCTAAGTTCTAAACGTCTAGAGAGTAGAGGGATGAATTTGCGTTAATGGGAGTTCAGAGAAGGCAACTGATGAGGTACAGACTTCCAGTTAAGTCGTATTACTTAGCATGATATCTGGAAGCATCGATTCATGCTCTTTAAACATCAATTAGGAATCTGGGAGGCAAATGAAGTGCTTGGTAAGGTTGACATATCTTGCTTAGTTTGGGGGTAAAAAGACAGTTTTCAACACTGTGGTGAAAAGTAGTTCCACTACTAGGGAAAGGGCCTACCACAATGCCTGGTTCACAATGAGTTCAAAACATGAACTCAAAAACAATGGCTGGTTGCTCCCAGTATCATAGTTACTATCATTAGTCTCCCTACTTGTCCTTGGGGAGGGGCAGAAGAGGCAGAGGGGCCCTCCTGGGCATATAAAAATAGAGGGAAGAGTGAGAACTTTGGCCATGTACCTTTGTCCCTTTTGCTTCTGCTCTGGGTAAGGAAGGGCCACAAGGAACTGGCCTTGAGTTTCAAACCCGGAAGAGGTTGTACCCCCTCAAAGAGCTGGGTGTGGTGAATGTTTAATAAAAAAAACTACTTTTGAGGTTAAGGCTCAATAATCTTTGAAAGAAGCATTATAAGCATTATTCCACTCAAGAAGCTTGTACTACTTACACAATGAAACTTTCTTTTACTTCATTTTTCAGACATTAGTAAATTTACTTGGTGCCCGAGATACTAATGTTTTGTTGGGTGCCCTTCTGGCTCTGGCTAGTTTAGCTGAAAGGTAAGTGTATTTTAATATCTTTCCAGTTCCACTGCCATAGCAGTTTAGGTGGGAGAGGCAAAAAAATAGATCAGTTTCTCTAGTTACTTATCTACATAGTTATAATTTGTGAAAAATAAGCATGAAGTAGCATTAATATATTGAAGATGATCCTGAATGAAGAAGCATCATTTTCAAACTTAAGTTGGGAAGGAAAACGACAGTTTCTTCTCTTTTTCTTGACCAGAAATACTTACCTAGTCTTTGATCCAATGCTCAGATACTTGCACTTTCAAAATAACAGTAGTAGGAGTGCCTGGGTGGCTCAATGGGTTAAAGCCTCTGCCTTCAGCTCAGGTCATGATCCCAGGGTCCTGGGATCAAGCCCCACATCGGGCTCTCTGCTCAGCGGAGATCCTGCTTCCTCCTCTTTCTCTGCCTGCCTCTCTGTCTACTTGTGATCTCTGCCTGTCAAATAAATAAATAAAATCTTCAAAATAAAGCAGTATTTGACAACTGTATCTTTGACAACTTTATCTCTCTGACCTTAAAAATAAGTTCTCTCCTGTACATTCGTTCTAACATATAAAACATTTTCAAACACTTTTACCCTTAAAATAATTCTGCATAACACGTTCTCTTATAGACATTATGATTATTTTAAATAAAAGTGCTTTAAATATATTTTTATGCCAATAAGTGAATCAATGCTTTTTTCTTGTTTTTACTTTTTTAGGAATAATTCGCACATATAACTATATGTGTTTAAAGTATACAACATGATGATGTGACATACGTTATATGTATAGAATGATTATCAAGCTCAAGAGAATTAATATACTCATCATATCACATGCTTAACTTTTTCTGTGTGTGTGCAGTAAGCACACTTCAGATGTGCTCTCATCAACTTTCAAGTTAAAATACACACTAACTGTAGTCTCCATGCTGTACATGAGATCCTCAGTACTCATTCTTATAACTGAAAGTTTGTACCCGTTAATCTGTATTTCCCTCCTGCCTAGCCCCTCACAGTCACTCACCATGCTCATCTCTAGATTCCACATATAACTGATATCATACAGTATTTACCTTAGCACAGTTCCTTTCAGCTTCCTCCATGTTGTCACAAATGGCAGAGTCTTTCTTCTTTATGGATGAATAATAATATTCAATTGTATTTATGTAAGCCCATATAGGTCATTTTAATATCTTGGCTGTTGTGAATAATGCTGTTATTACTTCTTTAATGAAAAGCCTATCATTCTTTCTGGAGAAAGGGAATCATGTTGACATCATACTGTTATTAAACAAATTTAAATTGATGACATGTAACATTTGTTGAATGTTAGAACTTGATGTAGCCTGGCCCCATGGAGCTATATTGCTTTTTGTTTCTCCTTCCAAGATAATACGAGAACAAGGGTATTAAATGAATGGATATGATAAAGTATGTTTTTAGTAGTTACTAATAATTTTTAATTTGTAGTCCAGAATGTAGGGAGAAGATAAGTGAACTCAACATTGTAGAAAATCTGCTGATGATTTTGCATGAATATGACTTGCTTTCCAAAAGGTAGGATTGCTAACAAGACAATGTCATATTTGATGAAAATGATAATTGTTATTTTTATTATGTCATGCTATTTACCTTACTAACTGAATGTCATGAGTCACCTTGACGTTTGTTTTCTATTTAAGTTTTTATAAAGAAACTAGAACAAAGATGTGTATTGATTTATCTTTGGTCTTGTATCACTTTTGATCTGGGCATAGGATCGAATTATATAAATATTGTCATTACATCTTTAATATTTTTGTTTATTGAATTTTTTTTACATCCTGTCTTTTTAAGTAAAGAAACTCTGAAGTGGCTCTAGTTTTAGTAATTTGAGATTGTATATTGAATAAATTTTTAGATTGTTAAAATCTACTTCACTTAAGGCAAGTAAAATAAATGAGGATAGCTACTGACATGTTTCATGAGCACCTGTTATAACTCTAAACAGAATCGAAAATGTATTCATCTTTGATTGAACTATATATTGCTCTAAAGAATTACTGGATCCAGTTAGTTATTAGGTTGTTTTTAAGTAGAGTTGCAACCTACATCATTTGATACCTAGTTAAGTAAGTCACGATTTTCTGAAGAGGTAAAACAGATAACAGAAATATCAAGTAATGAAACCCGGACACTTAACCATAATAAATCCCCATGAGTCTTTCTTCAAAGTTAGTTTTATCCTCTTTCACAGACTATGCTTATAGACCTGCTCACCTGAACTCATTTCTAGGAAAACAACCTCTGCACAGGTGTTAAGAGTACCAGAGATGAATTGAGATAGAGTGAGTAGTGTTGGAGAGGGGACGGGCATGCAGGTCAGTAGTTGCACCAGAGCACCGTGAGCGGTGAGGTTGATGGATGTCAAGGACAGTCTGGGAACTTAGAGCAGAAGCTCCCAGTCAGAGCCTGGGGCCACGCCAAGTTTCCTGAAGGGAGAGGGAGTTATCTAGGCAAAGGGAGAGAACAAGTGGAAACAGAATGTGCTGTTTGGAGGCATGAAGTGGTCTGTGTTAGAGGAACTGCATGGTTGGGCACAGCTGGAACAGAGTGCAGGAGGGAAAGTGCCAGCAAACTAGATTAGACAGTTAATGATAAGTTAAAAATATAGCAAATTTTGGTCTAGCTTTCTCTATATGGCAGGCCCCACTCTAAGCACTTCTGTGTGTTCATTTGATCTGCACAATACCCCATCAATTTCCAACAAGATGCTTTTAGCCAGGTCACAATGGGCTCTTTGTGCCAAATAAGAGTGTGCTTTTTACCCAAGCACATTATGGGGACTTACAGAAAGATTTTAAGCATGATCAGATTTATTTTGCAGGGAGATTACTCTGATAGCAGTGTGTGGACTATGTAGCATGGGGAATATAGCCACACAAGGAGCTCCATTTAGAACGAGGGAGGGGGTGTTTGGTGTGGAAAGATCAAGGAGATAAAGAACACTATTTGCCAAAGAATATACTTTCTGAATGTCAGAGCACATAAGTTTGGGAGGGATTGGAGCTATAGAAAACTGGCTTAGGGGAAAGGAACTGTAGAGCAGTGTGGGCATGAGAAGATTTGAGAGGCAGGTGACAGTGAGGCTTCTGTCTTGAGCACAATCAAGGATCACAAGAACGGGAGGAGCGGTGGGGTTAGACAGCTGCATGACTTGCAAGAGAATTAATCTCAGCAGTTGCCTAGGAAAAAGGGGGCAGTCTTGATTGGAAGTAGTGGATTGGGAAAGGAGAAGGAAGCGTCTTGGATGGTTCCTTCTTCTGGCTTGGAAAATTGAAAAGACTGATGGCATGAATCAACACTGGGGATGTAAGGGGAAGAGCCAGTTTGGGGAGGAGAATAATGACTTTGAGTTGAGACCCAGCGGGATGAGTACCTGGGACTACCGTGTGGCTAGAACTTCTGGAGGCTGAGAGTGCTGCCTGGGCTGAGCTCACAGTACTGGGATAGAGGAGGTGTTTGAAGTCTTGGGAATGGATGGCATTGTCCAGGGAGAGTGTTTAAAGTGTGAGACTCGAGGGTTAAGGATGGTTCTAGAAAATTTCCGTCATCATAATGTTTCAGAACTCTGATGAACATTATGTGTCCTATGCTATCATTATCTTTATTTTACTGTCCAGATACTCACTGGACACATTGCATTTAATCTCCTTGCATTATAGTGGTTTTTGGCATTTTGTTTTAATGTCCTGTTTTTGTAACCACATTGTAAGTTTCTGAAGACTGTGATAAAACTTTATTTCTTTTGTCTTGAGCACAATGCCGGTCCCACTGTATGTACTTGATAGCTTTTTGCTGGTTAGTCAGTTTTTAGCCAGACCAGTGGGCTTACAGGGAGGCTATGACTTAGAACAGTGGTCAGGAAACTATGTCCCGCAGGCTAAATTTGACTCCCTGCCTGTTTTTGTAAATAAAGATTTATTGGAACATAGCCATGCCCATTTGTTTTTATGTGTTGTTTATGGCTGCCTTTGCATGTGCTGGCTGGGTTGGGTAGCTGTGACCGAAGTTGTATGGCTAGAAAAGCCTGAAACACTCTGTTGTGATCCAATCCTTTACAAAAACATATGTTGATCCGTGACTTAGGAAATGTTAGAGCACCACTGTGATGATAGCTCTAGTCCAAATGCAAAGTCAGTAACCACTGCGCTGTGATTCTCATCCTCCCCTCCCCTCCATCCCCTTCCAGACTAACTGCGGAGTTATTGCGCCTACTTTGTGCTGAACCCCAAGTGAAAGAGCAGGTGAAGCTCTATGAGGGGATACCTGTCCTCCTGAGTCTGCTCCACTCTGACCACCTGAAGCTGCTCTGGAGTGTTGTCTGGATTCTGGTTCAGGTTTGTGAGGACCCTGAGACCAGTGTGGAAATTCGCATTTGGGGAGGCATCAAGCAGCTCCTTCATATTTTACGAGGGTGAGTCAGGGGGGCTATGGCTGACTTTGCCTTCGTCACTGAAGGTTGGGGACTCTGCCATACGATGGCAGATCAGCTTGCTTCCTCCTGCTCTTTGGTCCTTCATGTTATGGAGAATCACTTATACTTGTCACAAACATACTTGAAATCAGTATCAGGGGCATTTTCTTGGGAGCCCTGAAATATTTATCTTTGCATCACCAGCCTCGATGACAGTGCTGGGACTAGAGAAGGCCGTCAGTCTGCAAATGTAAATTGAACGAGACCCAATAACCACAAGAAGACATTTAGCTTACCACCTTTTTCTTGACGCACTCAATGCGTATTGTAATCCCAACAAGTATAATAATTTTACTTGCAATTTTACTTTAAATTTACTTTTTTGCTAAAATGTCTACATTGCATGACATTTTGTATGTCATTCATCTATAAAGAGAAAGCAAAACCTGTAATTAAAGAACAGATGTATAATCCATAGTTAAAATGGGGGAAAATATTGTTGATCAAACGATTGCCATGCTACTGACCCTGGTCCAGTTGCTCTTAAGGTGAGCTAACACTTTATCATCTCTCTTTTAAGAGTAGAATGCTAACAACATTCAAAACCTTGAGTATGGAGAAGGAATGGTTATTAAAATAGTTTCAAATTGAAACTTTCTTGAAGTATGTTTCAATAAATATGTATTAGATATATTGAAGCCATGGATAATGATATCTTTTGGTACCATCAATGGGAAAGTTATAGTACCTAAAATTATTATAAAGCATAATTCAACCCTACAGGTACTGAATCAAAGTTGAAAAAGAATATGTCTCCCTGAAAGGAATCACCCTTGTAACGTGTGTACATAAATAAAGCTCTCTAATAAAAGCAGAGTGACTTATCTTTCTCAGTATGACCAGATATTATCACATCAGTGTTATTCAGACCTTGTGCTTGTTTTACCTCTATGTATATTATGGAACTGTATGTTATCAACTTCATTTTCTGTGAGGGAATGTTTCAAAGCGTAAGAGCAGACTATAAAGATATGGACAATAGCTTTATTAATTATTCCTATCATTACCAAAACAAAGGAAAAAATATAAGCTATTGATAATCTATTTGCTTTTTTTTTTAAGATTTTTATTTTTACTTATTTATTTATTTGAGAGAGAGAGCACGAGCAGGGGGAGCTGCAGAGAGAGGGAGAAGTAGACTCCCCAGTGAGCAGGGAGCTCAATGCAGGACTTGATCCCAGGACCCTGAGCCCATGACCTGATCCAAAGGCAGACGCTTATGTGACTGAGCCACCCAGGTGCTCCTACTTGCTTTTATGAGTATCACGTAAAAATGTTAAATACTTTATAGTACAAATTACAAATCTTTCATTAGTACTGTGGCATAATAAGCTAGCTCCTTGAACACTTAGCTAAGTTTTTTGTTTTTGTTTTTGTTTTTATATTTTTTTTGCTTGCTTCTGTAGGATGCTGATGGTGATGCTGATGGTAGTGGTGGGTATTACGGGTGGTCGATACAACTATCCCAACAGCTATAGATTGCCCATTTGGAGAGCAGTTATTTTCTTGATGATAAAATCAAATTCTATGATCGTTAAGCAGTACTTCAGAGATAAAACTGTTTTACCATGTAGATTAAGTTTAATACAAGAAGGCACCAGTTTTCCTCAAAATGTAACCATCCTTGGGAGAAATGAGTTCTTTCATATCTAAAGAGTCAGTTGGCGAGTCCATTTCTATGCTGCAGTGTTAGAAAACTCTTTCCTGGGAAAATGATATATGTCAACACTTATTGTATGTTAAATATGTCTCAGTGCTTCGGGAGAATTTATTACCCCAGCTGGGTAAGCAATATCCTTTCAGAGCTTGCACCTGCCCCTCTGCTGCCTGGAGCTGGTACAAGGGGTGGAGATTGCCAGGCTGTCTGCTGGCATGAGTAGGAGTTGTCATGAGTTGTCAAGGCAGTTTCCAGGAAACCTGTTCATGCCCATTCACCTACAATCCTAAACTCCAGAGAGTTCCTGAGGGGCGATAGACTCGAGGAGGGGGAGTGTTCTCTGAAATTTGAGTTTAACATAATTTGGTTGACAGATGAGATCACAAGCTGTGACTATCCCTAGACCTATCTCCATTACTTTCATTATGCTACCTGAAGGAAGGGCGCTAGTGGGCCCAGATGATATGGGAATGAAGCCATGGTGAATCCATCTATGCAATACATAGGCACAAAGAAATCAAGATAGAGCTGCTGCCATAAAAAATAAATAAATGAAAAAATATAGTAGCCACATTAAACAAAAAGGAACAAAATGGATAAAAGACATGAAGAAGCTATTGTGGAAGGTGTTACCTTGAGTAAACAGAAAAATATGCTTTATTTTATCAAAGGTATTAAACAGAACATGACATTTATGACCTGAGATTAAAGATGAGATGCTAGGATAATAAAAAGGGGAGGAGAGATACTGCAGAGCTAGGAAAAAAGGCAAAGAGTGAATAATCCATGGAACTGAGACATTCATCAGAGTACCAGACAGAAACTGGAATTAGTACAAGGAAGGGCACACTTGAAAAAATTGCACATAATGTGGAGAAAAAAGACGAATGAGAACAATTAGAAAATGAAGGATATGGCTTGTAGAAGATGAGTTTTCAACCTGTGGATAACTGATATCCTAGGTAAGAGAATAAAGCAAAATGATTAAAAAATTCAAAGATGGGACGCCTGGGTGGCTCATTTGCCCTTCAGCTCAGGTCATGACCTCAGCATCCTGGGATCGAGCACTGCATGGAGCCCCAAATCTGGCTCCGCACTCAGTGGAGAGTCTGTTTCTCCCTCTCTTTCTGCTCCTTGTCCCCTGACTTATGTGCATGCATGTGCATTCTCTCTCTCAAATAAATCAATAAAATCTTTTTTTAAAAATTCAAAAATATAAAAGAAGAGATCTTTACCAAAATAAGGAGAGACTGGAATTGCTTGGAAAAAGAAAACTCAGAATGAAGAAGACTGACATTTAGTTAGGTGAATTGATAGCAGGAGAATAGGGTTCAAAAACAGAGGTGGGGGAGGAACGGGGAGCTCTTCTAGCTGGCTCAGTCAGTAGACCATGCAACTCTTGATCTCAGGGTTGTCGGTTCTAGCCACCCATGCTGGGTGTAGATGTTACTTAAAAATGAAATCATAAAACAAAAAAGCAAGGTGGGCATGTGAAGCTGTGAAGAATTGACAGAGTGCTAGAGTTAGTTCAGTAACCATAAAAGAAAGCAGGAGGGAAGGAAGGACGAAAGGGAGGGAGGAAGAAAAAAAGGAAGGAAAGAAGGGACTCCTGCCTCACACCACACACAGAAACCCATTCTTGGTGGATTGGAAGGTGAAACAATAAAGATAACATAGGAGAAAACTTCACGGCCTGGGGGAGGCAGACATTTCTTAAACAGGACCCAGAAAGCATTGACCATGAGGGAAAATTGATAAACTATACATTCACTTTTCTTTTTCAGAGACAGAAATTTTGTTTCCGATCGTTCTTCCATTGGCAGCCTGTCTAGTGCAAATGCAGCGGGCAGAATCCAGCAGCTTCATTTGTCAGAAGATTTAAGCCCTCGGGAAATACAAGAAAATACTTTTTCTCTTCAAGCAGGTATTTATATCATATTATTATGTTTTACTATTTGATACTGTTTAGCATATTGTTTTATTATGCTCTGTGATGGTGATAATAATTTATTATTCTGTTATGTATGGTAATAGGAAGTAGGCACAATTTGTAAGTTTAAAAACTGTGAAGTTAAATCCATGTAGATGACTAAAACCTCCAGAACTCGTGTTGGGCCTGCAGATTAGTCATACCACAGACTTTTCTCTCCCTTTCACATTCTGAACACATTGAGAAATCAGCATGTAGTTCAGACATGAAGAGAGCAGAATAGTAGCCTTTTTATTGGTAAAGCTGGATTGGAGAATTCAGCTTGCTTTGTGGCCAGAATCATGGTTCCTATATTTTCTAGATCTCAGGGCACCTTCCTTCAGGGAGATTCTATAATCCACACACCCATTCCCCTGGAAACAAGGGGGTGCCTTCATTACTCCATGTGAGCACCTAAAGGGAGGTCAGAGCCTCTCTTGCTGCACAAAAGCAGGAGCAGGGATGTATGCCCACACTTTTGGCAGTTTGGCACAACCCCGAACAAGGTTCACACAAGGGCACCTGGCGTTTGGGACAAGTGGTGCTTTGGTGCTGCTGACCGTGCTGGGCGCCCTTTAGCAGCCAGTGGAGGGGTCAGAGAGGCACTGGTGGGAGTGTGCAGCAGCAGGAGGGCAGGCTGGTAGAAGTATATGAGGATATATGTAATGCCCAAGGCACAGTGCAGGGCCAGCACGAGGGCCCCATAAAATGGTAGCACCCTTTACAGGTGCTCTGTGCCATAAGATCCAGCACATTTCTGGCTGGACAAGAAGCAGCTCGGTACAGAATGTCATGGGAGGCTGCTGCTGTGGCCGTGAGCGGGCAGGGAGGGTGGTGCTCTAGGGGTGGGATTTAACATCGGGCAGATGCAATTAGACTTCTGGCCTCTTTCCCTTAGTAAGTTCTGTTCTTGTCTGTCAGTCTCTGTGAACCTCAGTCTTCTCATCAGTAATGCTGATAGTCATGGTACATCCTCTGATTACAAGGGATAATTTGGATCATGTATTTGAAGTACTCATGTATCCAACCATTGTGGATGTATTTACCGAGGACCTGCTGAGTGCCAGGCACCTGCTGGTCACTGGGGATTATTTATGATGATGCTGCCTCCCTGTACACAGTAAGTGCTCAATAAAATGCTGCTGACAGGTGTAGATGCGCACGAATTACATGACGAGCAGAGGCAGGCACCACTGCAAGTCAGTTTCCCTCCCCCCAGAGCTATGTCACAGGGAAGGGTACTGTGTTTGGAGGAGTGACTCTGCTCACAGGATTCCCTGAGGAGCTAGAATATTGACAGAACCATGTACAGCGCAGTTGGTGATGACAGATGCGATCACTTGGTGGTTTTCCTTCCAGCCTGCTGTGCCGCCCTCACCGAGCTGGTGCTCAACGACACCAATGCCCACCAGGTGGTCCAGGTGAGAACGCGGCTCTCTGGGCTCTGGCTGCAGTTCACGTCTGCGCTCACAGACCCTGCCTCGGGCAAACTCTATATCCCAGAATGTAGCTTGTAGGATCCCATGCTGTGGTTTTAAGATGTTTAATAGGTCTTATTTAAGTTCTAGAATTCCATTTTATATTCTTTTTTATTTTTTAATTTTTTAAACTTTTTTTAAATTAAGATTTTATTTTTTTGGTCAGAGAGAGAGTGCACAAGCAGGGGGAACTGCATGTAGAGAAGACGGGGGAGAAACAGGCTCCCCTACCGTGAAAGGAGCCTGATGTGGGACTTGATCCCAGAACTCTGGGATCAGGACCTGAGCCAAAGGCAGATGCTTAGCCATCTGAGCCATCCAGGCATCCCTAACTTTTTAAACTTCTTTTTAACATTTTATTTTTAAGTAATCTCTACACCCAACACGGGGCTCAAACTCAAACCCCCAAGATTAGGAGTCACATGCTGTACCGACTGAGCCAGCCAGGTATTCCTAGAATTCTATTTTATAGTCTTGTCCTTCCTTTACCTCACTTGGCTTAGAGAGACCTGCCCTGTGGTTAATCTATGGTGTTTCTTCCCTATATTATGTGCAGTTTTTCATTTTATCTCTTTTTAAAACAAATTTTGAATTGCTTTAATTCTGGACATATAGGATACCATGAGTTGAAGTTAGTAGTCATTTGAATTAAGAGCATATCAGGTTATTTAGCTAGAGGTGACTAAAACACCACACCAACAACATATATATTGCCAAGAAACCAGCTTCACAAAGCATAGTTTGTTAATCAGTCCACCACATATACAGCAGTATATGGAAGTAGCATACAATATATCCAACTTCAACTTCAAAATACACAAATACATAAAATCATAAGAGATCAGATCACTGATGATTAGAGGCTCGAGGGCAATCTCAGCACATCAGGGGTTAGTGGTGGAGCAGGATGTTTGGACTTGGCCATGTTGAGGTTCAGTTCCTACTGTCATTTCTTGGTGGTTCAGCCTTTGGAAAAATGACTTAGTCTCTCTAAGATTTGGTTTTGTCATAGATAAAGCAGGAAAGTTATAGACTGACTCACAGAATAGCTATAAAGACGAAGTGCAGAAAGGGAGGTAAATCTCTGCACGATTTTAATATAAAAGCCCATGTATAATAGAGTTCAGCAAATCCAGTATTTAATAGATAATAGAAAAGTAGCAATAAGTTAGCACTTTTTGTTCATTCTGTGTATATATTAGAGTAAGTCTAGAAGGATAACTTTCTGTACTTTTCATGGATCACTTTCATTTTTTTAAATCTATTACTCTTATTTATTTATTCTATGTTCTTTTCTATAATAATTTATGTGTATAGTTCTTACCAAACTGTAAGGGGAGAAATTATATTTCATAGTTAGACAATTAAAATGTGAAGTATAAAGATATTTGGATCCCTTTACTCAGTCCCTTTTTATTCCTTACTCTTTGTTTTTCAAGTATTTAAATGACTTTAAACTGATATGCTTTATGATTTATCCTCTTTAAAGATGGTTGAAATTTTAGATTGTGGTTGTAGTTTTTGGTGCTTAAAAGTATTACATTGATATATTTACTGTTCTCTTGTAAATTTATACAAAGTACTAAAATTCTATGAATATTTCTTCTCTAACATTAATTTTTGAGGTTGTGTAGTTGCCTCTTTGTGCTTCTGTGTCTCTATGGCATTGCCGCTGGTCATAGATAACACGGGTTCTTTATTCTTCCAGGAAAATGGTGTATATACAATAGCAAAGCTAATTTTACCAAACAAACAAAAGAATGCAGCAAAAATGAATCTATTACAGGTAATAAGCATGTCCATTGTTCTTCAGTATTGAGTTACTGAAATTCTCTGTAGTGACTGGGAGGGAAAAATATCAGGTGCAGGAGGCTGGCTTGAAAACAAATGCTGTTAAAACAACACAAAGGGCTTAATAGTGGTTTCTCTGGGTGGGGCGATCAGATGATTTTATTTATGTATTTCTTTGCTGATCAGTAAGTTCTTTTTTTTTTTTTTCCAAAACAATGCTTATATATCGGAAAACTGTAAGAGGAAAATTATATTCCATCTTTAAGTACTGACCACAGTTGGTAACATTTCATCTTTACAAGGAAAGCCTGTAAAATGGATCTGGGTAGATGAAGGGACTTGCCAAGTCGATGAAGGGGTATGCCTGGGGCAGCCGTGGCATCTGCTTAAAGGGTGGAAGGGCATTCCGCACAGGGAGAACACTTGTACAAGGTGGGAGAGCCAGGGAGCTTAGGGTGTGCTTAGGCTGCCCAGTGGGGCTGGGGTTGTGGTCAGGGGAGAAAGGTGAGGCCTCACAGGTAAGAGGGGTGCCTGTTACTGCACCTGTGTGCTGTTTTGAAGAGTGTGCATCAAGGGGCCAGTGTCCCCGAAGATACTGGAAAGATAAAATCAGATTAAAAGTAAGCCTTAGCAGTATTTGCCACTCGTTCCCCCCCAAGTCATTAGGAAGAGGAAGTAAGAATCCATGTTTACCTCCAACCTGATTGAAGGGCTGTCACCCAGAGCGAGAATGAAAATGAGCAGAGAGGTTCTGGTGGTATCTGTGGACTGCAAGGCAGAGGTTTTCAAGAGCTACTCATAAGAACATACAGGGGTGGGACTTCATTTCTTTTGTGCCACAGGTGCGTGATAGGATGCTGGAAAAAAGAGGCAAATCCACCATGCAGATGCATTTTGTCAAGCCTGTTGCTGCTTCCTAAAAATTCACATTGGAATGGTTTTTGAGGGGGCTCCTGGGTGGCTCAGTCGGTTAAGTGACGGCCTTCAGCTCAGGTCATGATTCCAGGGTCCTGGGATCGAGCCCTGCATCAGGCTCCCTGCTCAGCTGAGAGCCTACTTCTCTCTCTCTCTCCCTCTGCCTGCTGCTCTGCTTACTTGCGCTCTCTATATCTCTGTGTCAAATAAATAAATAAAATCCTTAGGAAAGAAAGAAAGAAAGAAAAAGAAAAGTGGTTTTCGAGGAGTATTTGCGTCCTGTACTTTCTCACTGCCTCCGCCACCCTCCCCCAGGCTCCGTCATGGCATTGTGTCAGCTGCCTGCTTCTCTGGGCAATTTTATTTGGGACCTTCTGTATTCAGACCACTAATTTTATGGAATGATTCCAGATCCAAGTTCAGCAGACCCCGATCACCCCCATGGTGGCCTGTGTCCAGGCCCAACTGCAGGCCGGGGGCTCTCTGTTTTTTTCTCTTGGCACTGCAAACCGTCAGACGTTTAGACATTTATTTTTCTTCAGTCAAGTCTCACAGGCCTCTTTCTGAGTGTTCTCGGGAGTTACTGTAGATTGTTCTATTTGGGGAACGCCTAAGACTCTTTACTCAAGAGACCAATTTGTCAAGTTTGAGTCCAATGTGCCTGTGGCTATTTTTATATGTCATCATTTCAAGTGTTTATTTTCTCATAGAAGCCATATAAATATTGAGGCATACATAGCAGGCTAGAAAGAAAATAAACCTTGAGCTCCTGAAAATCTCTGCACGTTTGGTTTTCTCAGAGTAGGAATTTTATTTCTGGTCTCTGTGTTCATTTTGTTCTTTCTAGAAAGGAATTAATGACAAGTACTGAGTGGAACAAGGCTAACATCCGAGCATTCTACAATATAAACACTTTTTAAAAATATGAGACCTGGGGCGCCTGGGTGGCTCAGTGGGTTAAGCCGCTGCCTTCGGCTCGGGTCATGATCTCGGAGTCCTGGGATCGAGCCCCGCATCGGGCTTTCTGCTCAGCGGGGAGCCTGCTTCCTCCTCTCTCTCTGCCTCTCTCTCTGCCTGCCTCTCTGCCTGCTTGTGATCTCTCTCTGTCAAATAAAAAAAAAAAAACTTTAAAAAAAAAAAAAAAAAAAAAAAATAAAAATAAAAATATGAGACCTACCCCAGGTATTGATGGTTTTTGGTTTTAGTCCTAAGCTTTGACTCCCACGGAGCCCAGCCACTCACAATAAAGTAACTTTACTCTTTACTTCTTGATAATTTTATACTGGGGATGTTTTAGTTTGCTGAGCTACCATTAGAGAATCACACACCCTTTTATTTTCCAGTGTTATGCATTCAGAGCCTTGAGGTTTCTCTTCAGTATGGAAAGAAACAGACCACTCTTTAAAAGGTATGAGCTTAGAGAAATTTAAGTGACCAGTGATCATGAGAGTGCACAGTTTTCACATACCTGATTTAGATGTAAACAGTAAGAGAAGAATGAAGCAGTAAGCAAAGCATGTGTTTTCAGATTTCTTAGAATCTGCACATAATAACACTGACTTACCCTAGTGATATCTTAACCCTGAAAGTGAACTAAATGTTGAAGAAAGGGAATAAATCTCTCTATCAGTATAATTCTTAATTATTGTGACTGCTACGGTTTTTAGTTTTCCTTTTCAATTTTTTTCTTGGACATTAACATTTTAAATGGATGGCATCAAAATATGTGCTTGTTCTTACGCATTTAGAAATTCCAAAGTTGGTCTATGCATTTCCTGTGAATCAATGGAAAAGAAGCATATGTCAGGGTATCCTTCATAAGGCAGGAGCTCATTTGAAGGGGAGGAGGCTAGGTGTTCTTGGGTCAGGAGGCTGTGCTAGTGAGCGTGACAGGAAAATCAGCCCCTTGGGAAACAAACAGTAGTTACCTACATGTGTGGTCTGCATGCCCCTGGCTTGGCCAGGGTGGCCAAAATCATAGGCCCAAGTTCTTACTAGAAATCTTTTGATAATGTGGATAGAAATAAGAACTTGAGTTAACATAATGTGTTTTGTTCAGAAGCACTGGTGCATTTTATGTTGCTACCTTATTTACAAATGATGCTTGAATTTGAGGGAAGAAAAAGAAGTAAAGTTACTATAACCTTTTACTTCAAGGCCCTAAACCAACCATTTTTATGGACTTAGTGATTTTACTAAGTCCTTAAAACCAGTACCCTGCAAATGATTCATAAATCTCTCCGTTTTTTTTTTTTCATTTACCTGTATTTTTCTTTTATTTTCATAAAACATTTAAGAATGGGGTTAGTATTTACCTCCTAGGGTTAATATGAGGACTGAATCAAATGGCATTTATGAAAGTGTTCAGCTCTCCATAAACACCCCACAAACATTCCTTTCCAAAGTGTTTAAGGCCTGTACCTCCAAATATCTTACAAACAAGTTTTTTGTATAATTTGTATCATAACATGAAATCTGCCCTCTTACCAAATTTCTAAGTGTAGGGCACAGTATTACTAACTGTAAGCACAATGTTGTACCCCACATCTCTAGAAATTTTCCTCTCTGGTTGCTTTTCATTATCCCTTAAGAACAATAGTTCTAGTTCATTTTTGTGAGATAAGCTGGTGAATGCTATTTGCCCCCACTTTGTTGACAACCTAAGGAAGTTAAGTTTGTTTAATGTAATTAATCTGTGAGTAAGCTAGGTCCCAAAGGGAAAGAATGAGCAACAGTTACCAAGCCCTACATGAAATGTCTGTGTGTATGTTTTCCTTGTAGACTTTTCCCCACTGACTTGTTTGAGATCTTCATCGATATAGGACATTATGTTCGTGATATCAGTGCTTATGAAGAATTGGTATCAAAGTTGAATTTGTTAGTGGTAAGTCCTGAGTTTTAAATATTTGGTCAGGCTCGTATGTGGTCAAGAATGAAAATTATCATAGTGCCCATTTCCTTTTTATTTTTTCTTTTAGGAGGATGAACTGAAGCAAATCGCTGAAAATCTTGAAAGCATTAATCAGAATAAAGCTCCTTCGAAATATATAGGCAACTATGCGATTTTGGATCATCTTGGAAGTGGAGCTTTTGGCTGTGTCTACAAGGTGACTTTGCCCTTGGGGAACAATATTTCTGACATTCCGAAGCAAGCCAGACATCCCACTTACACACACCCATGCAACTGGATTAGAACCCTCGTTAATGAAAAACAGATACAAATTAGAATGGTTGTTTTTGCCCATCAAATAGCTGTACTAATGTTATTTCAGCTCTCAGCTCTAGAAATTGGTCACTGATCTTTGAAGACAAAAGTCCTTGCTAATGTCTCACAAAAAAATAGTCAAAATGGCTTGTCCCAGTGCACGAGACTTCCTCTAAATTCATACCAGAGTTTTCAATATTTACCCAGGAAAACCTACTGAATAGTGCAGACTGATCCAGGAGATACAAGTTTTTTAAGCTGAGCTTAGTGTATAGACAGAATTTTAAAAATTCTGTTACTTATGTAGATTGTTTAGATTACTTGTTTTAATCATGTGACTTATTAATCAATCTCTTTTTCCTTCTTTCTCCCCCCACCCCATTGTTATTATTTATTCTTTTTATTTTATTTTCTGGTCTTCTTTTAGGTTAGAAAGCGTAGTGGCCAAAATCTTTTAGCAATGAAAGAAGTCAATTTACATAACCCAGCATTTGGAAAGGATAAAAAAGACCGAGACAGCAGTGTAAAGAATATTGTTTCTGAATTAACAATAATTAAAGAGCAGGTAAACGTTTTTCTTGTTTATGAGGATATGTTCCTTAACTGAGTGTCATTGAAAGAAAGTAGAGTTCTTGTGCTATTCTCGTCCATGCTGTTTAAGAACTGGTTCTACTTACAATAATTGATATTGAGGTGGTAATATTTTAGTTATTTTTCTTTAGGCTTGACATTGAACCATAGAAAGACTTTCTGGAGTTGGTATCTGTGCTTGGGTTGCAGAATGATTGGGTTTACAGCAGAGTGCCACATATATGAAACATCCTTCTTTTTTCATTGTGAGCATCTCCATTTCCTTCTCATTATATTGTGGAATATTTGGTTACTTAGTTACATGCATAAGCTTATGACTAAGAGTCCCCTGACTTTTGTCAAGTGAAACCAAGCTGTTAACATTCCCCAAATACAGCTTATTAAATCTAAAAGTAGATTTTCAAGATGGGTTATTATTTATTGGCATGAGTGGAATATTCAGACATAATGTAACAACTCAATTAACTATCATTATGAAGGTTTGTTTGGGGAGAAAGAATAAACATGTCAGAAGAGAAGTGAGATCGGATTTTGTGATTCAAGAACACATGGGTTTCTTTTTCAGTTTTCCTTATTTATACATTCATTATGGATACTGTTCATTTGTAACTCCTGTGGAGAGCGACCAGCTTCCCTGCTCTGTTTTCCACCAGTTAAATTTGCGTCTGTGCTGGGACATAAAGATCACCAAATAAATATGACGATCTTTATTCATCGAAATACATAGTTCTAGCCCAATTCATAAATTGCAGTACATACTATCATTAACAGCTTATTTTATAGTTGACTTTCATATATACTAAAAGAGTGGACCTGAAGAAGTTAGTGTGTGCTCCTGCGTGGGATACTCTGATCTTCAGCAGTGCGCTGTTTCATTGTAGCACAAGGATAGAGCATGGCCTTTGCTTCAGGCTGATCAAGTATTTTCATTTGAACCCTGATCTCGATGTGGTCCTGACCAGTGAGCTCGGCTTAGAATATGATTCTGTTGCATATCTGGTCCCGTATTGTTTCAAATCTGCTGGCCACTTGATAGTTGATGAGGTAGACCTTGTTTTAGCACACTTCCTAAGAAAAGAAAGTATCAGGTAAGGATAGATAAGTGGCTTGTGTTTGGGCTTTGAGATAACTCAAAATTGTACAGTTGCACTCTTAAGAGAGAACTGAACCAATGGAAAGGATTATAACATTGAGAGGTCTAAAGGGAGGAGGTGATGGCAGACAGAAATGGCAGAAATGGAACTAGAAAAAGGAGAATGTGTTTGTTAAGAATAAGACTAACCTGCAGTCAGAAAGAGGCTCCAAATACATTGGCCTAAATAAGAGGCCTCACATTGCAGTGAGCTATTTCTCTTCCTGTAATAATCCTAGTGTGAGTGGACCAAGCTGGACCAAATGGACCAAGTGGTGTTCTCTGTTCCAAGCAATCTTTTGGGGATGTTGGTTCTTTCTCTCTTACTGCTCTGCTACCTCCTAGGCCATTGTCTTCATCCACATGGTTGAAACTGGCACAGGCATGTTCACATCCAAGGTGAAATAACAGAGCGTGATGGGGGGAGGGGTTCCCCAGTATTTAGGTCTCAGACACAGGAGTACATGTGTTTCCCCTTACATTCCCTTGGTGAGAACTTAGTGGCAGTCCTTCTCACGGCTGCAAGGGAGGGTGAGAGATGTAATCTCTGACTGGGAAGCCATGTTCCACCCATACTCAAATGCAATGGAGGAATAGGAGAGGAGGTCTGTGGTGGAGAGTTACCAGACTTCCCTTCAAAAAGGTAAGAAAAGAGACCAGAAGGAAATGCAAGCCATTTATAAATGTAATGTCAACTATTCTGAGATAGAATAAATTTCAATTTGCCTAGAAACTTAAAATATAAATAAGCAACTATAAAAATTTTAGTATTCCTATAGAAAAGTAAAGTTTTGAAAAAGTAGAATTTCCACATCATATCCTGAGGTATACTTAGGTTAAAGAACGGAACACTTCTTAAACATGGTGAGGAAGACTTCACTCAAGACTATTGCAATAGGAGTCAAATTATTACAACATGGGAGAGAGATTGAATTCAACTCAAAGACAATAGCAACAGCTAGCAATTTACAACCAGGAGGCTGGGTGAAAGGGTGCCTGGATGGAAAATTACTTGGAAGGACTTCATTAGCTATCAAAGATGGGATGATGAGGAACTTGATTGGGATATCAAGAGTGGGGAGATCTTGCTAATCTGGTTTGGCAGGATTCTTGGTAAACCTAGGCAGTCCAAGAATGAAGTCTAGTCAAGAAGAGAGCTCAGAGAAGCGTGACTAAAGTTTGGCCAAGAAGGAAGTCCTTTCCAAGTATTATTATAATGTAAACACTTAGATTACTTCACTTTCATACTAACCATTTTGGAGAACATAGAAAGACACAAAGTGTGAATAGACATAAACAGTACATAGGAATATTTAAGTAATAGGGATGGGGAGGCAATGGTGTACATATTCAACATAAATTGCTTTATTACAGTTTTCTTCTCTTTGCAATGTGTGTGTAGTGTTGGGATGGGGAGCGCTACATGAATTCTTCAGGTTACTTTGACTTCTACAGTTCTCTGTTTTGGTTAAATTAGGTGCTTAAAGTACGATCCGTTTTTAATTCTAATTGAGAAGGCTATATGGGAGATTGCTATTTTCAGATTAGTTTTGTAGGTAGCAAATAATAAGAATCATGATAAAAATCTCAAATCTCAATTAGATGACATCTTGAAATGCTTAATTTTATAGATAAAAATGAATACAATAATTTCTGTGTTGTTTTCAATTATTTTCAGTTATAGTCCCAATTATATTTTCAAGTAATGTGATGTTTGTTATTTATTTTCTTATAGCTCTATCATCCCAATGTTGTACGCTATTACAAAACATTTCTGGAAAGTAAGTATGAGTTTTCATGATCTTTCTAATTAAGGAAAAGTATCTATATTGTATATTTCTATCTATATTAGAATGTCACAAAATAAACTTAATTCTTTTCTTTTTTCCCAAGTATTTTCTTTATTTGTGGAGGATCTTGTGCATTACTTATTGATCAGTGAAACAGTGCTATAATAATCAATGACCTACAGATACTTAGTACTTAGACTCCTATATGAAAGACACTGCACGAACAAAGCAAAATAATTATTATAGCTCTTTTCTTACACACACACACAAAACCATAGTAGGATCAGGAAAGCAGCAAACTAAAGGTTGATAGCTTATATAAGACAAAATGAAAAGTTGTTTTCGTTGACTCAGGTGATATTTTTCACCGCCCCCCCCCCCAATAAACTGAGAGTGCTACGTCTTTAGATTTATTTTATGTGAAGTTCAGGTAATTACCACAAGGTGGCGATGGAGCCCTGACTCCGCAGACAGGCCCTCTAAGGCGCAAGGATCAAAAGTTTGAGCTAAGGTATGCCTGGGTGGCTCAGTGGGTTAAAGTCTCTGATTTTGGCTCAGGTCATGATTCCAGGGTCCTTAGATCGAGCCTCGCATCCAGTTCTCTGCTCAGCGGGGATCCTGCTTCCTCCTCTCTCTCTCCGCCTGCCTCTCTGCCTACTTGTGATCTGTCTGTCAAATAAATAAATAAAATCTTAAAAAAAAAAAAGGTTGAGATAAAGCCAAACTCCGTAACATGCTGAAGACCTTTGACCAAAACAATAAAAGTATTGAGAAACCTTAATGATGTGCATCACATATGAAGTTTCAAAGAAAATCATGTGGAGGAAGATTTAAAGAAGTACAAGGCAACGGTTGGGACTTCCTCATTGCCACTTTGTAAGTGCTATTACCATGCAAACCTATTGCATAGTGTGGCATTTTAAGATTTTACCCATCTCCCTTCCCCTAGGTGACTCAGAGGAACCCAGTGCTGAAACTGTCCAGTAAATCCTGCTCCCTTCATATTAGAATTCTTGATATTAGAATAATTTCTTATAATTTAGTGCATATCCCATTAGAGATCAGGATTGGCTTCAGACTTGCACTACTGAAGTGACACAACTTAGACTAATTTAAAAACAAAATAAAACTTTTACAAAAAGAGTTGAAAGTGGCTTAAAAATACATGAAATATGATAAAATAGATTAGGAAATTATATGAAATTGAATTAGGGAATTATGGTATTAAGAGTACCCTTACTGTGATGAGCACTGAGTACGGTATAGAACTATGAAATCACTATATTGAACACCTGAAGCTAATATAATACAGTATGTTAATCATGCTTCAATAAAAAAATCAATTAATATAAGAAAGGAAAAAATTAAGCTAGGAGTAAGATTAGTATATACACTGAGTATTTCTTTGAATAATGAACAATTGAAAACAATATGTCTGTCTGTCTTTAGGAGACTAAAGAATGATCCATCTGTGTTGTAGAATACTATGCAGCCAGCAGAAAGAATGGCATGGATCTGTGTGTACTCTTAGGGTAGGCTGCTGAATGAAAAAGCATAAGTGGTAGAACATGTATAGTAAATATTCCACTTTTGTGAATATCGTGTACATATATATTTTATATGCATCCACAATATCACAAAGGATACATGTCACATGCCATTGTTAATAGTTTCATATTGGTTTGGGAGGAGAAAGTCTCATTTACTTTGTTTCTTGACATCCAAAGGAAAGAGATGAATGCAATCAGTTATGGGATTTCCTCTGTCCATAAGATAAACCCAGTAGAAGTCCAGCTTTCTCTGTTCTAGAGGGGCATGACACATTTCTGTGGTGGGTTATGTTTTCACCTGCGTCATTGCAAGAACTTGGCATGATTCCCTTGTAAAATTCTGTGAGGTACATCCATGAGGCTGTCAAACAATAGTTTAAAATGCAATTTTCTGAATTTCTGACATGATTCAAGGGTAAATTTTAAACTTCTGAGAGGAAAGGTGGGTTTACATGTTCTTTAGGAAATGGCTCCATGACTTGGCATCATTTACCTTGTTCTCTTTGGCACCTCCCAACTGTTCCACATATTGGTGTACATAGAAAATGATAATATTTGCCAGCTTAAACTTACGCGACAAGGTAGTCCATAGCCAAAAGAGACTGTTGCTGGGCCCCAGGAGCCCCAAGAGCTCCTCACCTCCACTGCCTCCAGGACTGACTGGATCCATATCTTAGCACAGCTCTAACTCTTCAGTGCTGTGCCCTGCACACGTGTTGGGAAGCTCAGATTCTAATTCATAAGTTTTTTTCTAAATATATTAAATTTAAATTTCTATTATGTCTTCCTTGTTTTCTATAGATGATAGGTTGTATATAGTTATGGAGCTTATAGAAGGGGTCCCTCTTGGAGAGCATTTCAGTTCTTTGAAGGAAAAACAACATCATTTTGTTGAAGAAAGACTATGGAAAATATTTATACAGGTACACTTTTGTTTCCATTAATTTTGTTTTAACAAACAGTAAATTTCTGAGCTGTTTTCTTAGGCATGTGTATAGTAGTCATTACTAGTGATATGTATATTGGGGAGAATAAAATTTGTTTTTTATTTGCTCTTTCAAGCTGTGCTTAGCTCTTCGGTACTTACACAAGGAGAAGAGGATTGTGCATAGAGATCTGACACCAAACAACATTATGTTGGGGGACAAAGACAAAGTAACAGTTAGTAAGTATCAGAATCTTAAAATTTTTAATTTAATAATTACTGAATATTATTCAAGAGAGAGTTGTTCAATAGAAGTTTCTATACTTAAGGGGATATTCTATATCTGCATTGTCCAGTATATGGCTATTGGGCATTTGAATTGTGGCTTGTGTGACTAAGGATGTGAATCTTAAATTCTATCAAATTTTAATTAAGTGAACATCCCTGTGTGACTGGTGGCTACTGTATTGGGCCATCCCTAGTGTAGTTCTTGATTGAGTTATATTTTGCCCAAGATAGAGAATAAAGTACTGTTCAATGTTTAAGTATTTAATTCACAGTTCAATGGTGGCTAGGTTTTTTTTCTCTCTATAGAACACCACTTCATCAGCAAAAGCCTTTATGACCACCACGTGAGCACATTGTTTTGAACTATTTTAATATAGTCTATACCATATGGGTGACAAGTGTACATATCAGGAGCTATGACAAATCTAGGTATTTGTTTATTTCAGCATCAGTTTTTATCAAATCAACTGATACAGGTAGGCCTAATGTTGGCTAAAATTTTACAAGTGAGGAGGTTGTTTTTCCCCGGGCAATTGTATAATTCTCAATCATAACTTAAAATTAACTTTCTAGCCTAGATTGATAATTTGTATTCTCTTGTTCTTCTCCACTCATGAACACTTGTGTTACTCTCATGGACTATTAATCGTTCACCAACTATAAGTAGGGATATACATATCTAAATCAGTGGTCTCTAAATATTTTTTGCTCATGACATTCCATCAGTAAAACTTCTTTTTGTAATATACCGCCAATGTATATATGCTTACTTATGAATTCTATAACTGCATCACTATACAGTTATTTAATATAAGTGTATAAAGTCCTCAAATAAAATATAAAGGGGTGCACTAAAGAATCAAAATAACGGTTTCAATATTTTTTCCTGTCCTCCAGTGGATTGCCCTAGGCATTTAGCTTTGGGGACCATTTCCCTAAATGTTATTGATGTGAGAGACACATGGTAACATTTTAAAGCTGATTCTCTTAGTTTTAATAGAATCTAGTTCTTCATGAAGGCAATTCCAAATGTGCACCTTAACCATCACCATGTGTCTTCAATAACAACAATTATATTTACTGTCCAGATTTTTCTAAGGACATCCTATATTAGTTTAAAATATAAAAAGCAACCCCAAACAGGAACTCTGGCTAACTTCCAATGCAAAGTTACTTGGAAATATTTCCAGGCCAGGGCAGAAATATAAAATGAGACAAAGTAATTGTAAATCTTCACCTTGGACACAAATTTGCTTAATCATTTGAAATTAATTATAATTTTGTTTGCCATAAACTTTCAGTTTTTTTTCTTTTTATAAATTAGACTTGTGTTTCTTTAAGAATTGTTCCCATTTATATACCTATAGATATTTTGATTTATAAGTTAGTGAGAATTAATAGAAATCAAATTTATTATACCTATGTATTATTAAATATATAGGTATAATATATATTATTATATATATAATATATATTATTATTAAATAGGATTTAAATAGGATTATTATTAATAATAATTAATAATAATTATTTATTATTAATAATAAGTTATATAATAATAATTTAATTAATAATAATTAATTATTATTAATCCTATTTAAATAGGATTGATTTAATTTTGTTTTGTGTTGATATATGATGCCTTTGATGGCTATTCAGGCCATGTTTCTGGGTAATAGCCAACCCTGCATTTTATTTTCTTACTAAGATCAGCTGTAATCATTTCCTTGGTTACATTTAATACAATCTTTTATTGTAGTAGCTTGATTTCTTTTCTATCTAAGCTTATTAAATTTTATATTTATATTCTGTAATCAGTACTGTACATCAAAATAGTTTACAAAATAAAATAGTGCTAAAAGTCTTACGAAGAAACACTTACCTCTTTGCAATCTCCAATTCTCTGTTTTCTGAAAAATTTCATTCTCTTTAGCTTCTTCTGGCATTTGATTTTCCACTATGATAGTTGAGGATTTAGTTTTCGTATTTCTTCTTCTTCCCCATTTACCATCCTGCCAATATAGTTATTGCACAATTTGGGGTTGAATCAATATTTAATGTTTACATTATTATTACTATATAATTACTGTTTAATGCTGATCACCTTTCCTTTCTCATAGACCTTTTTGTTTTTCTTGGAGTTAATAATTGCCTTCTCTTTTGTTTGTTTTCTTAATTTTCTATGTAGGTATTATTTCTTCTTCCCAAGTCTTCCAAAAAGATTATAAAAGCCCTCTCTGTACTGTTTCCATGTGGCCAAACATGGCGGTTGCTCTCAGTTTTGTTTTCCTGGATACTCCATTCTGGTAGCGGCTTGCTGCAGTGGGATTTGAATTTAGGTCTGCTGTATGGCCACTGTCCTGGAGCTCACATTTGCTTCTTTTCTAACTGGAATCTCTCTTATGTCCTATGATTTTCCCTTCCTTTCTTTTCTTTTTTTCCTTTTTTCTTCCTTCCTTTCTTTCTTTCTTCCTTTCTCTCTCCCTTTCTTCTTTCTCTCTGTCCCCTTCCTTCCTTCCTCCCTTCTAGTTTTCATTTAAATTCCAGTTAGTTAACATACAGTGTAATATTAGTTTCAGGTGTAGAATTTAGTAATTCATCACTTACACACTCTCCTTTTTTAACTCTCCTGTTGTGCTGAAGTGTATCTTCCAGTACTTTCCTTAAAAAGAATGTTCTGGAATGTTCTTAAACTTTTTGGATGCTTGCGTGTCACAAAATATTTTTAGGGGACCTTTGTACTCTGTTGAATGGGTGTAGTATTCTCAGATGAAAGTCATTATCCTTTCAAATTTGAAGGCAATTACTTCAGTCTTCTAGTATCCAATTTTGCTGTTTGGGAAGCCAATGCTATTTTGATTCCCATTACTTATATATGAGCTCTTTATTTATCTAGAAAATTTTAGGTTGTTCCCTTCATCTGCAGCTTTGGGTGGGTCTCTCTTCATTCAGTGTATTTGGAACTAGGTGTGTACTTCAATATTGGAGGCTTAAAACTTTAGTCTTGTGAAATTTTCCTGCTTATTTCTTCATTATTTTTCTCCCTTCTCCTTTACTTTCTAGAATTCCTATTAGTCTTGGATCTATATGCTAAATAATCTCCTAATTTAAAAGTAATTATTCTCTTAGTTTTCAGTTCTGTCTCTTTGTTCTACTTCAGTTATTTCTTCAACTTAATTTTCTAGTACTTCTATTGAATATTTAATTTTGATTTTCACATATTTTAATTTCCCCTTTTATCTTGTTCTTTATTTCATTTTCATGGAATCCTGATTTTATTTTCTCTCAGGATAATATAAACTTTTCTCTTCAGCACCCTGCATTGTTTCTGTATCTTCTGGTTCCTTCTCCAGCCCACCCTCAATCTCTCTTTCCTAATGGAGACTTTTCTCAAATGTCTTTGATGCTGGGCTGACAAAAAACACTAAATAAACCTTTGGAAGCTCCTTGAGTTCCAGCTAAGGCTGCCATCTGTGGACTTCATTAGAGCACAAAGACATTTCTCCTTTGGAAACCCCCAAAGTTATTATTCAAACTTTTTCCAGAGAATGCAGCACCAGTATCTTGACTGAGGCAGTGTCTATCTGTTGCTGTCATTTAGGGAATGGTGTGGACAGAGGGGCCTCGGGGAAGTATGTTCAGTTGATAGATTTTCCTTGAATGCTCATGGGTTCATCCATACTCTGCTTTGTTTCTTTCTGGTCTGTCAGTGTCTTTGGAAAATCTCCCTTTTTCTGCTAGTGGCAGAGGGAACTCAGTTACTGAGTAGTGTTGTGTGTGAATGTAGGGAGGGACCTGTGGACTTGATCTTAACTCTGTCTTTTGAGCTTTTCTTAACTTCACTTCTCCTTGTGTGGTACACTAGGCTCTACAGGGTGAATGGGCTCCTTTTTGGCCCTCTTATTCTAAGACACATGGTTTGGGACTTCTGCTTGGTATATTCTCCATCTATTCTCCATCTTATAAAAATTCATTGAAATCCTTATCTCTGTTGTCACCAAGCCCATTTTCATTGTCCTTATGAGTTAGTAATTTCTTAAAGAAAATTTATTTCCCTTCATTTTAGCAAGATTTTGAGAGCTAGAAGACATACACACATATGATTAATCTACCTTTTTTTTTTTTTAAAGGTTTTATTTATTTGTCAGAGAGAGAGAGCACACAAGCAGGGGGCACAACGGACAAAGGGAGAAGTAGGCTCCTTGCTGAGCAAGAAGAACATTGTGGGACTCAGTTCCAGGACCCTGAGATCATGACCTGAACCCAAAGGCAGACACTTAACTGACTGAGCCACCCATGAGTCCCAGTCAATCTACCTTTTAAACCCAAATGAGCAGGCCAGTTACATTATTAAGTCTATACATTAGATATAACAAAATATCCCACTTTCATTATACTCTCTATCTTTAAAAAAAAATAAGTATTTTTGCTTGTACTCAAATTGTGAAGGACTCCCAGAAAAAATGTTACTTTGCTTACAAAGATAAATAAACTTTTATTTTATTTTTCTCTGTCCTGCCCCTCATCACCACTCTGCCCAGCCTTTTTATTGTTAATATTTATTAGACTTATACTTGAGTGTTACTAATTTAAAAATTATTTTCAGCTTTTAAAACTTTTTAGCATTAAATGAGGCAATATTTTTCTAGTTTCAAGTAAAGAATCAGTGATATACCTCAGAACAGAATCTTACCTTCATCTAGTTTCTTTCCATTAAAACAGTTACATGGACAAGGTGTTGATGTGCTATTGTCCTTTTCAATGAGTATAAAATGATTTTATGACAAAAAAGATAATCCAAAGAGACTTAATATCACTTAAAGACTTAAAGATAGTTTAAATGTAAAAGTGATGAAAATATTTTTCACTGTTTATCACTATTGGTATAAATGTTGACTTTAGAGACTTTTATTTTTATGATGGGTGTGGTTAAATTAAAACCTAGCATTAATTTGAAACCAAATATAGAAGATGCCCATATTTTGGGAGGTTGAAATAAAGCCATTCATAGAGCCTATAAAAAGAGGCTGGGGTGTGTATGAAATCATGTCACCACAAAGGGGCAGCCTTGTCATATTTTATTTTTCTCTTCTCTTGTGCTAGAAGGCTTATTTACTCCCAGGAAATATACACAGAATTGACAAGTGATGTTTAAGATCCATGAGACAAAATGTACTGAAAATGTAACCAGACAAAAAAGCTTTAGAAAAATCAAAATTTCCCTCTTCTTCTCCTTTTCTTAATGTAGATGAATTAGATGTTTTAAAATTGAGGTTAGTGTGCAATTATTTATAGTAAGCATACTAGCTGGGAATTTGCCTTCATGAGGCAGCAGAGTAGAAAGTACTAACTTTATATTAAATACTAATGTTTAGGTTTGTGTGGTTTTACAAATGGTGTTTAATTTTAATGTCTAAATATATTTCCATTTAAAAGACTGTATATTTTAATGACTTGTTCTGTGAAACATGTCCAGGTCTTGCCTCTGCACTTATTTGCAACCTTGGATGCCACACAAGGGAACAGACCTGACTCAGTAGCACACTAAGCAAAGTATAGCCAAGGTCACTTCTAAGTGCTTCAGCAGGTCAAGTAAGACCTACACTGTACTATCCTATTATAGAATGGCTCTGAAGGAGGGGATCTGTTGGAAATGAACTTGCTCGCAGACCCACCATTTCATATTTTTTGACCTTTTCAAATACCCACATTTTAATACAAGCCTCTCATGCTCTCATTTTCTCCCCTGATCCCAAATTAAAAAAAAAAAAAAAAAAAAAAAAAAGAAGAAGAAGAAGAAGAAGGAAAGGAAAAAAAGAAAACATTTGCCCACCCTGGCTTAAAACAGCAAGGTCTCTATCTTAGCTCATACTCTTGTGTGCGATGTCGGTCACTAAGGGAGCTGTGCTCAGAGACCCAGGCTGCCTGAAGCTCCTTTACACCTGCTTCAACCTTGTGGAGGCAGGAAAGCAAAAGCATGGCAACCACACCTCCACTCTTAAAACTTTTGCCCTGACTTCATGGGTCAAAGCAAGTCAAGTTTAAAAGGGTGAAGATGTGTTCCTCCTCCCCAGAGAATGTAGTCTATCACAACTTTCAGGTGCAGGGGAAAGTGTGATCGACTCTGTCTGTGGGGCCTTCAAGTGAGGAGTTGAGCAGGAAAGAATTCCAGGCATGGGCTACTGCCATACAAAAGGTTAGAGAACCAAAGTGGTACAGTATGCCTAGGCACTAGTGTGATGTTCAATGAGTCAAGACAATAGGGACTTTGGTGGGTGAGGAGCTTGGGCATTGATGTTTATTTAGTCAGAGACTTATCTTTAGAAGTTTCTAGACTGAAAATAATGTGATCAGATATGGGATGTGCAGGATAATTGTAATGGTAGGGTAGGGTCACTATAGGGAAAGACTGGAGACAGATCCCCACTTCAGGAGATGTATCAGTTAAGATGTGTTCAGATGCAAAAAGCCAGAATAACAATGACAGGAAGTAGGATGGCAGCTAGGTTAAAAAAAACAAACAATCACAATTCTGTTCTTCAAATGGCTATTTCCTTTTATCATTAAAGAAAATCTTTCAGTCCCATTATATGTCTTACTTTTGTTGGCCAAAGCCAAGTCATGTTACTGCCCCCAGATATAAGGGAGACTGTCTAGTTGAGCTTTCAGCCTCAACTAGAGGCTAAGGGGCTAAGAAAGGGATAAAGGGGTGGCTAATGGCTTTTTTTTTTAAAAAAGATTTTATTTATTTATTAGACAGAGACACAGTGAGAGAGGGAACACAAGCAGGCAGAGGAAGCGTTGAGCCCGATACAGGACTCGATCCCAGGACCCTGGGACCACGACCGGAGCCAAAGGCAGATGCCTAACGACTGAGCCACCCAGGCACCAATAATGGCTTTTTGAGAGCTAGTCCTCAGTATTTGCTGCCAAAGGCCCTTGCAGTTGTCCAGGGAAGATGTAATGTGGGCTTCACCTATGGCAGCAGCAGAAGAGGATATCACAGAAGGATTAGATTCATCAATTAGAGACCCAGAATTTATAAGATTTTGTGCTTAGTCAATGAGGTGTGAAAACAGTGAGAAAGAATCTGAGTTTGTGAAGATTGTGACACCAGAGAATTGGGTGAGGTGATTTAAGGTGTAAGGGTTTGGACATACTGCTTTAGAAATCTGATCATATCCTTTCCTGGTTAAAGTCCTTTAGGTAGCTCCTTATGGCATTCCTTAGGGTGCCCAAACTCCTTTCTTCATGATCTCACCTTTGCTCTTTACTCTAGCCTCATGGGACAAATTGCTCCCTCCTGAACAGACCATGCTATGGTCCTATACCTCTGTGACTTCCAGCATCGTGTTCTCTCTACCTGGAATGCCCTCTGCTACTCAATTCAAATGCCATTCCTCCAGGTGGCATCTTTGATGGCCACATCTGACAGGTGCTATTTCTGGGCTCCTTAAGGATAGCAGGCTTACCTTTCTCAGCACATAGGGCAGTTATTTATTGCCATTCCCTCCTTGAGGTAAAGGAAACTGGTTTTCTTGACTTTTTTTTCTCAGAAAGCACTTTATAATATTTATTGACTACATGGATAGATGAATGAATGTATGAACAAATGAACTAAAACATACCCAGGTAGAAATATTTAGAAACCAGTTACAAATGAAAAATGATGATTAGGGAAGATAGTTGGGTTTGAGATTTTGACCTTGACAGTTAAGATTTTATAGGAAGAGTGTTTAATATAAGAGGAAATGAGGATTAAAGTGAAATCAGGTGCATAAATGGGGAAAGTTACAAGCAATTCCCATTGGCATCGCAGCAAATAATGTAACCCAAAGTATGAAAGAATTTACTCTATTGAGTGCCAACAAAGTTTGAGAAATCAAATTAGACCTCTCTTGTATTGCTAGAGTCTTGGCATTTTAATTGTTTTCTAGAGGATTAGTGGATTTTAATTGTCATTGGTTGGTTCAGCTGCGGTTGAGAAATCTATGTCATTACAGGAAAAACGAATTAGTGTTACACTTCTGATAGGGAAGTCAAAGTCCTTCTATGCATATTATCTCATACCCCTCCAAAATCTCCTGGCTAACTAGGCACATAATGAGTCTGTAGCTTTTGTAGGTCTCTTGATCTTTCTTTGAACATGTTGTGTGGTTTACTTCTCAAAAACCAGATATAGTATCTTTTTGAGTCTAAGCCAACACAGAGCTTTGAGTGTTCTTAAAAGATTACAGACTATTGAGTCACTCATGTTGCATACCATCGTGTAACATCTGTGTAGTAAGGGTAGCCACACTATTTCTAGAATTTCTCTCAGTCAACAAATTACCTTCATGTCACTAGGAAAGCAAGAATATTTTCTGTCAAGCCCACTGGTTTCCTTATATTGCTATTAAGTCATGTGAAATAGGGAAATAGTCAAATTTAATTTCTAAAAAATTTTCTAAAATTCTCACATTGCCAGTGGGTCATTCTGCAATTCTGAGATTTGAATAGCAGTTGGCTTCCAGGAAAAGATGAGAATGGTAGTGCCAAGAAAGTCCAAGCAGGACATCCTGAAAGTGATGATCTTGACCAGATGATTGTTATGCTCTCCTGGTGGGATGGACTCACCTTAATTGACTGCATAAGTGAACAAGGGGGGCTTGGATGTCTACCATCTTAGGAAAAAAATGGAACTAAAATCTTTCCAGTGCTGGGTTTATATGGCCTATAAAAGCACCAAAGGACCAGGATAATAAAATTTGTTTTAGTGTGTGTTTCCATATGGGCATATTGGGTTATGATTTATTTCTCTGAGGAATTTTTTTTTAAAGATTTTATTTATTTATCAGAGAGAGAGCGAGCACAGGCAGACAGAATGGCACACAGAGGCAGAGGGAGAAGCAGGCTCCCCGCAGAGCAAGGAACCCGATGTGGGACTCGATCCCAGGATGCTGGGATCATGACCTGAGCCGAAGGCAGCTGCTTAACCAACTGAGCCACCCAGGCATCCCCCTCTGAGGAATTTTTAATGTAAAGGGTAGAATCTGATGTGTTCTGGACATGTTATTTTCATTTTGTGAGTTTTCCCGAAGTGTGTTCTTTGAAACAGCATGGTGAGTGGGTGGGAGTGTCTATTTTTACACAGACTAATTCAACAGTGCATGCTACTACACATCCGATCAGTCTGCCCAGCCTCCCAAGTGTACTGAAGCCACTGGAGCCTTTTAAACTCTATAATCACGCCACAAACA
>NW_019154123.1:2472775-2476107 GCF_002288905.1 Enhydra lutris kenyoni
GTGTGTGTGTGTGTGTGTGTGTGTGTGTGTGTGTGTGTGTGTGTGTGTGAGAGAGAGAGAGAGAGAGAGAATGAGAAAGAGCAAGAGCCTGACTTACTGTTTTTATAAGAATCTGATCCTTAGTTCTCCTATTTAATATTAGAACCATGTGTTCAAAAGTTTCATTCATTATTCCAAGTCATAGTAACCAGAACAAAGCCCACATTGGAAAGTGATTTTAGAAGAGCCCATATTTAGTAAGGACACTGGTTTCCCCTGAGAATCTAGTCTACTGGTAGATGTCCTAGAGTGAAATGATGTTTATGTATCAAAGATATGGAGTTACCTAGAATTCAGAAAGTACTTTTATATCAGGAGTTGAATTTTTCATCCTACAACTCTTTTTGATAATAATTCCGTCAAAAGAAGTCAATCAAATAATGATGCCGTTGAGAAAGGGAAATACTTTACTCTCTCTCATCCAGGGAAAGGCCTGCACTGGGGAAGGAAGCTTTGGAAGGGTGGGTGGCACAGTGGAAGAGCTCACACTAGGAATTTGAGTGGCTTTCGGAGGAGGAAGTGCTGAAGAGGCGGGGGTTTGTTGAGCATCTTTCCAAGAACCCCTTATTTCCCCACAGAGCCCTGCCTGGAGAGGATGTTACTGATGATCTTGTCACTGTGGAAGTTGGAAGTTGGCCTTCATTTACTGAGGCAGAAGGAAAGAGCCGAGAGGTAGAGAGATGGAGAGGTTACAAGATGATATCTTTCTGAATTAGGCATCAAACTGATCTTTTCCTGAAATTGTCACAGTCACTCATGGTTTTTATTTTACTCAGAAAAGACATTTTTATCATGGTGAAAATTTTAGCTGTGCTTTGAAGGAAAGGAGGAACCACCCATAGCTACATCTCTTAAGCATTTACTATGGGATGAAAGTTATATGTTCATTACCTCGTCCAATATCTCAGGCACATTCCCATTCTCATAGATAATGAAAAGAGTTA
Organism: Enhydra lutris kenyoni; assembly: GCF_002288905.1. NCBI lineage: Eukaryota > Metazoa > Chordata > Mammalia > Carnivora > Mustelidae > Enhydra > Enhydra lutris. The sequence goes on from NW_019154123.1 coordinate 2,473,759, forward strand.
GAGAGGTTAGAAAACTCGCTTAAATCACCCAGCTAATAGGTTGACAGTACCAGGGATGAACTACATCTGACTCTAGTGTTCATCTCTTCATCAACTCTCTTTATAGTATTCCCCCAGAAAGATCAATTCAGGTAAAGAAGAAGACATCCTTGTGGGCATGGGGGCTTCATAATCAAGAACTGTGTTGAATGAATTGGAGGAATCCAATAGTTGTGTTGAGGTGGACATTTTAAGTTGGGCAATATTGACAGGGATCTTTCATCTGAACATGGCCTGCAAGGTCTTGCATCATCTGGCCATGCCCCTCATTGTCTACCCTCCCAACCAACCTGGCCTTTTTTTCAGTTCTTTAATTGATCATGCTCCCTTGATCATGGGACCTTCCCTCAGTTCCTTAATGGATCATGTTTCCTTGATCACAGGACTTTTGCACATGCAGGTTCCTCTGCTGGATATCTCTTTCCCACTTTCTCTTCTTACCTAGTTAACTCTTGTCCTCTGTTATGTATTCCCTCAATCACCATTTTGTCACAGATTTTCCTGATCTGCTGTGTTTTCTGTGTTACTCTCTCATAGTATTATAGATCTACCTGATTTTTAGTGATCTTACCACATTTACAAATTTATATATGTAATACTTTGTTTAATGTGTATCTCTACCATTGGTCCCTATGGGCTATGTCAATATGGATAGCTTCTGATCTGGTTATGGGAGAAATGGATGAATCAGTGAGTAAAGGGACAGTATTGAAGGCCTAGGGCAGCTGGAAACTTTATAAACCATAGCAGTCAGGAGACATTCTGGCACTTATATGGGGGCTTGCTGTAATGAAGACAGGGGTTGGTAGGTAATTCCATTGTTAAATACCCTGTGGAATGAATTAGAAAGAAAACTTTTCTAATGAGATGCACCTAGGTTCTTGCAGGAAAAGGGAGGGCCTGAGCTCCTGGTATATTTAAACTATGGTCACAGAATAAAAAGAAAGAGTCAGATGTAAGAGGTGAGGAGTTAATGAACACAGGAGCAACAGGGAAAAGGCAGAGATTTCAAGCCCAGAAAATGGGGAAGATGAGATGCCATCTGCTGCTTGGGGTATCCTGGGTGACTGTGAATGATGAGCTCAGTCTGGGGTATGAAGGGCCAGGTGCTGCTATAGCTGGGAATGAACTGGCCTGGCTTTGAATTTGGGAGCTACTGACACAGGTGGTGGGTGAAAGTGCCCTATGGAGAGGGATGGAAATACCTTATGACTCCTTGCAAAAGATAAGTTTCATAGGCTCTTTTTGAGAAAACAGAGTAGTTGAGTTATGGATCCAATGTCACATAGATAGTAAATGACAGAGCAAGAATCTAGGCACTCAAAACAGAGGCCATATACATTTTCCATCTGAAGGTTGACAGCTATAGGCTGTAGCACAAACAGGCTACAGTTTTAGCATTTCCTATATCATTCATTCTATCCAAGGAGAGATTTTTTTACTGTTTTCTTTTTTTTTTTTTAGGCATAATGTGCTATATGTAAAATGTCATCTGTTGTCATTTTGAATTTCTATAATAGCACATGAATGCTTTTATGACTACAGTTTCTGAAATAAATCCTTTTCCTCTGCTCCAAATATGATCATGAGTGTAGAAAGAGTAATAGAAACATTACCACTACTACCAAAATCTTTCAAATGGCCAAACAATATTAGCTTTTGTTCTCTTTATGAATACTTTTCAACTACCTGTGTTTTTGTAGACATCCATCTGAGTTTCTGCCATTATCTACATTACATAGAGTGAGTAGAACCCTTGTAAGTACCACTGCTTAGTTTTTGCCTTTCAAAATCAATGGTATTTTTATAAAAACAAGATAATTTCTATGTAGCACTAAGACTAAAAGTTAAAGGATTATTTTAGATTGTAAGTACATGAAGTCTATGTGTGCAAAAGTTATAATGAGCTCCCAACAATACTGATATGCTATATAATTTTCTCCAATACACACAAGGAGGAATGGGAAGATTAAAGCAAGCCATCTAACTCATGAATAGTCCTTTTTTAAATATTTGTTTATTTATTTGAGAGAGAGAGCCTAAGCAGAGGAGAATGGGTAAAGGCAGAGGGAGAGAGAGAATCTCAGGCAGACTTCCTGCTGTTTGTGGAGCCCAATATGGGGCACGGTCCCAGGACTTGGAGATCATGACCTGAGCTAAAATCAAGAGTCGGATGCTTAACCAACTGAGCCACCCAGGTGCCCTTAACTTGTGAATAGTTTTAAAAAATACTTTGTAAAACTTAGTCTTCTACTATTTCTCATTACTGCTACTGAACTGAGAGGGCAGATAGATATATAATTAGATATT
>NW_019154123.1:2476117-2651603 GCF_002288905.1 Enhydra lutris kenyoni
TAGATAGATAGATAGATAGATAGATAGATAGATAGATAGATAGATAGATAGATGATAGATAGATATACATATATATTTGACCCTTGAACAAATGGGTTTGAATTGCACTGGTCCATTTATTCATGGATTTTTTTTTTTTTTCAGTAAATACAATTCAGGGTTGTAAGTGTATTTTTTCTTCCTTACGATTTTCTTAATATCATTTTTGTCTACTTTATTGTAAGAATACAATACATAATACTCATAATGTACAAAATATGTTTGTTGGCTGTTTATATTACAAGGCTTCTGGTCCATGGATAACTGTTAGTAGTTAAGTTTTGGGAGAATCCAAGTTATATATGAATTTTTGACTGTGCTGGCCATTAGCACCCCTAACCCTCATATTGTTCAAGGGTCAGCTATGTATCCATATATTTATCAAAAGATATAGCTCTGTCAATATACAGTGATAACACAAAGTATGGCTCTTACATACTAGTTAAGAATGATAAACACTAAATACATAAATGAATATTAAACAAAAACAGACCCCTCGTCACCCTCATGGTCCCATTTTTGCTCCAGCAAGATCAAAGAAACTATCATGAATCAGGAGAAACTAATCACACTGCAAGCACGAGTACACATTGGTGGGAAAGGAACTGTTCCCCGAAAGATGGTTCATAGAACACTAGAGCAGATGATAAAAAGCTTAAGTTCTCCTTAAAGAAGTTAGGGGCAAACAATATCTCTGGTATTGAAGAAGTGAATGTGTTCACAAACCAAAGAATAGAAATCCACTTTCACAACCTGAAAGTTCGGGAAGCCCTGGTGGTGAACACTGTCTCCGTTACAGGCCATACTGAGACAGAGCAGCTGACAGAAATGCTACCCAGTATCTTCAACCAACTTGGTGCAGACAGTCTGACTAGTTTATAAAGACTGGCTGAAGCTCTGCCCACACAGTGTGTGGATGGAAAACCACCCTTTGTTCCCAGAGAGGAGGAGAATGATGAAGTTCCAGATCTTGTGGAGAATTTTGATAAGGCTTCCAAGAATGAAGCAGACCAATGAGCTGAGCCATTTTCTTGAAGAAGATAAAACTTGAGGAAGTTACTGGGAGCTGCTATTTTATATTATGACTTCTTTTCAACATTTTGTTCATGGATAAAATCTAGATCTCTAATATTTTTAAGGCCAAGTCCCTTGGACAACCAGCTCTTCTCAGTGTTTGCTTAGACACAATTCATTCTTTGCCGCTAATTAAGCTGACAAAGTCTGGGAATAAAGTTGGAAACAAGGTTAATAAAGTTCTTTTCCTCGTAGATGGTTTTATTTTTTATTTCATTGACATTGATTTGTATACAGAAAGCAAAGTTGTTTATAGAAAGCTAATCATGGCATGTAACATGTCCGGTAATCTTTGATGAAATTTGATTAAAGATTTTAAATGATTTTAAATGGCAGTATAATGTAAAAAAAATTAGATAATGAAAGATATGGACCAAATGTAAAAGAAGAGTATTAAAGAAAGGGACAAATATTTATGATAGTATGGTCAAGAAAGACTTCTCTGAAAACCCAGAAATATATGGTCTTCTATACCTGGTAGGAGTTTGGGTTTTATTCTTAGTATTTATTAGAAGTCTTTGTTGAACTTTAACTGTGAGTGGTAGTCTCTGCTCTAGGTTTTCCCAAGATTATTTTGGCTCCGGCATGGAGAATTATGTTTTGGAGGGAGTGATAGCAGCACGAGTCCTGCTGAGGAGGTCTTGTTCGGTAGTCTACGTGAACATGCATGGCGGTTTGGACTAAGGTGGTAGCGGTTGTATTAGTTATTACTATGTAATAAATTGCTGCGAAATTTGGCAGCTGAAGACACCATTTCTGAGGGCCAGGAATCCAGGAGCAGCTTAGCTGAGTGATTCTGGCTTAGGGTGTCTTAAGAGAATTCAGTGAAGCTGTCAGCTGGGGCTGCATCTGAAGCCTTGACTCAGGGTGAAGCGTGGACACTCACATGGCTGCCAGGGAGGCTCTGGAGTCTGGCTGCAGCTGGGCCTCTCATCCTCCAGGCTGCTCTACTCTGTCTGGCCTTTCAGCAGAATAGCCTGCACTATTTTACATGACTTAGGCAAGGATTTCTTAGCTATAACATCAAAACTGCAATATATAAAAGAAAAAAAAATTAATTGAAATTCACCAAAGCTTAAAGCTTCTGTTCTATGGAAGACATTAAGAGAATGAAAAGACAAGCTTCAGCCTGGAAGAAAATATTTACAAATCATATACCTGATAAAGAATTTGTACCCAACACTCAATCATAAGAAAACAAAAAACCCAATCAAATAATGGGCCACATTTTGAATAGGTATGTCACTAAAAAGATGCACAGATGACAAATAAGTACATGAAAAATGTTCAAAATTATTAGTCATTAGGGAAGTGCAAATTAAAACTATATTGAGCTTTCACTACATACTTACTAGAATGGTTAATTAAAAAAAAAAACAACAACTGACAACAGGGACACCTGGCTGGCTCATTTGGTAGACCATGTGACTCTTGCTCTCATGGTCATGAGTTCAAGGCCTACCTTGAGCCTAGAGCTTACTTGAGGGGGAAAAAAAATCCAAAATAAATAAATAAATAGGTACATAAGTAACTAAATAAATAAATCTGACAATACCATATGCTGGTAGGCATTAGAAGCAACTAGAACTCATACATTTCTGGTGAGAAAGCACTGGAAAATATATTGGTTTGACAGTTTTTAAAAAACTTAACCATACACTTATTGTATTATCCAGTAATCTCACTGCAACAAATTTGTTAAAAAAGAAATTAAAAATTATGTTTGCAAAGATTTGTATGCAAGTATCGTACTTACTAGCTTACTTACTTACTTCAACTTGGACCACTAGTACAATCTTGAATAAGAATGGTGAGAGGGAACATTCTTGCCTTGTTTGTTTTTTTCTTTTCTTTTTGTATCCTTCAGTTAATACTGCCTTGTGATAATTTTTAATATCTTATAGGAAATCTTATCTTTTTATCAAAATTGATGGCTCCTTTTGTTTCTATTTCTATTAAGTATGTTAATTTTATACTTAGTTTATGAAATTCTACCCAAAATATTTGGAGGCATTTGATTGGAATTACATAAGTTAGTTTAGAAAGAATGGCATCTATGTAATATTGAGAATTCTAATCCATGAACTTGGAGTTTCTTTCCATTAATTTTAATCTTTAATGACTGTAACAAAATTGTATAATTTTCCCTGCATTGATCTTTCATGTCTTTTATCATATTATTCCTGGATATTTGTTTCTCTGCCATTGTAGTAGTATGTTCCCTTCTCCTCCTCCTTTTTTGTCTCCATCTTCTTCTTCTTTATCTTCTTCAGAAGGAAAAAAAATGTTTTTGCTTTAAGAATTCAGTTATGAACTGCACATTAAACAATTTGTTTATATAGCGATCTCATCAAAGTGTATAGCAATATATTAACAAGCTTGCCACATCTTTTGTTTTCTTTTTTTAATAGATATAACTGACACACGCCATGTTATTATTTTCAGGTGTAAAACATAATAATTTGATGTTTGTATATATAGTAAAATGATCACTACAACAAATCTAGTTGACATCCAGCTTTGTTTTGTTTTATTTTTAAATATTTTTATTTACTTATTTGAGAGAGACAGAGATAGCGACAGAGATAGAGCAGGAGCAGGGTGGAGACAGAGAAGCAAGGAAGCCCAAACGTGGTTCTGAGCAGGGAGCCCTGACGTGGGGCTTGATCCCATGAGATCATGACCTGAGCCGAAGGCAGAGGCCTGATGACTGAGCCACCAAGGCGCCCCATGTTTTTGAACTTGAAAGAAAAATATTCACATTAAGTAGAGAATTAGTTGTAGCTTTTTATAGATGCCTTTTATCAGGTTAAGGAAGTACATACCTATTTATACTTTTATGGAAAGAACAGATGTTGAATTTTGTCAAATTCTTTTCATACATATGATCACATGATTTTCCTTCTTTAATGTGCTGTTATGGTGAACTCTACTGGTTGACTTTAAATGTTGAATTAGCCTTCCATTTCTGGCATAATGGCCCTTATGTATTATCATTTTTATCTATGCCTAGATTTTACTTGCTTATATTTTTTTTGATTCTCTGTGTGTGTGTGTGTGTGTGTGTGTGTGTGTTTTCATGGGGGATTTTGTTCTGTATTTTCTTTTAATGTCTTTGGCTTTGGTCTCAGAGTAATCTTGGCTTTGTTAAATGAGTTTGGAAGTGTTCTCTTCTATTTTCTGGTAGAGTTTGTGCAAAATCGATATTTATTCCTTAAATGTTTGGTAGAATTTGTTATTGAAATGATCTGGGCCTGTTTTTTCTTTGTTGGTAATACTGTGTTTTGATAAGGATTTGGGGCTTTAGAATTAAGTAACCCCAGATTCACATCTTACTGTTAATTTCTCCTTGTAAGACCTTGGGGCAAGTTACTCAGTCTCTAAGTAGCCTGAGCCTCAGTTTTCTCATTTATAAAATGGGTGGCTGCGAAGACTGAATAATAAGCATCAGTTGTTCAATCTGTATTACCCTGAGTTTATATATGTTAACTTATTCAGATTTTGTTATTGTGTCATACTATTTACTACTATTTATGCTGTTATAATCCTTATTTTAGAGGTCAGAAAACTACTGCAAAGGGAGATTAAATAATTTACTCAGAGTTACTCTGGTCGCACATGATGGAGCCAAGATTTGAACTGAGGCTGGTTCTTGAGTTCTTGCTTTAAGTGCTAAGCTGTACTAACCATAATAACACCTGTCTTTCAGGATTGCTAGCAGTATTCAATTAGGCAATTCATGCAAGTAGCTCAATTTGTGTTATTTCAAAGTTGTTTAGTAAATGGGTATTGTTACTAACAATGTGAATTACTGTTAGTTTGAAGTCTAACTACTATGGAATATTTTCAACCTGAAAGACATATTAGTATAGACACATTATTAAATACCTTTATTAAAGTTCACTGCAGGGGCACCTGGGTGGCTAAGTTGGTTAAACATCTGCCTTCAGCTCACGTCATGATCCCAGGGTCCTGGGATAGAGAGCCCCCATGTCAGGCTCCCTGTTCAGTGGGGAGCCTGCTTCTCTCTCTCTCTCTGCATCTCCCCCTGCTTTGCTCTCTCACTCTCTTTTCTGACAAATAAATAAATAAAATCTTTTTTAAAAAAGGACACTACAATGAAATATTATAAACATTTGGTGCCCTGTACAAAGTGATATTGTGAACACCAAATTTTATTCGGCATAGCACCCTGAATTCTTGCGCTGGTTCAGCACTGTCTTTTTGTGTAGCCCTGCTAATTAAATCTCTCAAAGTGTTAGAGGCTATGAAGAATATCTGTTTCCATCACTTTGACCTAAGTTGTTGAGTGGTTTAAAAAAGAGAAGTATCTAAAGGTGCTTTGAAAGGTACAGCTAGTGCTTGGGCGCCTGGGTGGCTCAGTGGGTTAAGCCTCTGCCTTTGGCTCAGCTCAGGTCATGGTCTCAGGTCATGGTCTCAGGGTCTTGGGATCGGGCCCTGCATTGAGCTCTTGGCTCAGCAGGGATCCTGCTTTGCTGTCCCCCCGCCCCCACTGCCTGCCTCTCTGCCTACCTGTGATCTCTCTCTTCTCTGTCAAATAAATAAAATAAAATCTTTAAAAAAAAAAAGTACAGCTAGTGCTCATATTAAATATAAATATTTGGTGTTCTAAGTTGAAAATCACAATTGTTTGTTGATATATATTTTGAGATGATTCTCAATATCATTATTTACTGTGCTAGTACAGTTAGATGCCATTTAATATCAGATTTTTGGGTCTCTATGGTGGTTATTCAGGCTTACCTTATTTTAGCTTTTTTTTTTCCCCTGTCCAAATGAGGTGATGCCTGGCATATGCAAATATCAGATTCATTTTATTTATTTGAAACTTATAAAGGTAACCTAAAAAGTGGAATCACAAGTTTGATAAGTCCTTTGCCCTACTTTTCAGTCAGCAAAACTTATTTTAGCTTTTTAGTGATAAATCTCATTATTTCAAAATATCTAGCACAGCGGCCTATTGTATGCATGTGATTAATTAAGACTGCGAGTGGTGTGGAAGATTGGCACATGGCACGTTTTGACAGAAGGTTAAAACTTTCTGTTGTGAACTTTAATAGTTATTGTGCAGAATGTCAAAAGCTAAGGAACCATGATAATAATAACATTGCGTTTTTTTGTGAATTATAGCTGACTTTGGGCTGGCAAAGCAAAAACAAGAAAACAGTAAACTCACGTCTGTTGTTGGAACAATCCTGTATTCCTGGTAAGGACAATTATTTTATGGTTCTCAAACAGCACACCTAACTGTTTGGGGCTTTAGTATCATGTCTTGGCTTGCAAAAGAAAGACGATTTTGGGAAAAGGAGCTTATTTAATGTTTTCCTCAATTACCCAGATAATACACATGTACACAAGTATACATCATTATGTGTGTTTGAAATAACAACAAGAAATTGTCTTTAGGGTAACTCTGCCCCTCATGGAGACTACTTTCATTACTTATAAATTGAAACGTTCCTTGGCACATAGTAGGTGTGCAATTAATTGTTGTTGAAGAATCTGTGAAGGAACTAACAGACTCGCTACTCACCATGACACTTGGAGTATTTTATTGTACCTGCTTGAAAAAGGACTGTTTTTCTCTCTCTTCCTGTAAACATTCAAGGGCAGGAGAAAGGCTTTTTGTGTACTAATATGTATCCTGGCACCCAGGAGATAATAGGGTCTGAATACATTTTATTGAGTGAATGAATAAATGGTGACCTATATACTTAGACCTATGTTTAAGTTGGCCGCTTCTTGGGTAAATGGGTGTTTATATTTTGGTGAATTGAAACACTTGTAACTTATTTAGCATGCTTTGAGGGTTCCTTTACAATCCATTAATTATTAGGCAGTGAGAATCTTCTTTTGCTGATCACGTATCATTTGTCTGAATCTTTTCAAATTAGCAAGCAGATAGAGTCATCAGTAGACATAACACATTCAGGGAAATATTCTCAAATCTTATTCAGCAGGTCAAGCCATCTAGACACTTCCATCTTCTTTTTTAATCTACTCTGTTGTTGTGCAGTTAATTCCCAGGGATAGGATTCTGAATAAATCTTCTCAAGGGAGGGTGGAAATTCTCTGTAAGTAACAGTCTCATTTTAAAAATGCCTTTCCTACAAGAATATTCAGTATAGTGTCAGGGTTCCTACCACAATTCTGACCCTGTTGGCTAGTTATTCTCTCAAGTAATGACTGCAAATTTAGGACGTTCCTTAATAAACTGAGTGACACGTCCAGTTCCTTTTGAATTTTCTGTATCTTCATTTTCTGAGTTTGTGAATTGGACAAAAATAAAGCAGATATATTTCATGGTCCCTCCCTGCTCTGAGTCTCATACCTCCTGCCTTTTTCTTTAATTGTCCTTTTAGCCATCCCCAAAGTGTTTCCCACCAAATTCTATAATCTTTGTATAATCCTGAACTTCTCTGAGACTATTAATGTAGACATAGGATGCCTGTTCCTGCCTTCTGGAGGCCCAAGCTTTTGATGAGTCTGATGTTCCCCTGTCCTTTGCTCTTTCTTTTGCCTTTGCTTCCTCAAATATTACCTTATTTAATGGAAGAAAGTTCTCTTTATCTACTTTTGTAGGAAGTGCCTCAGAGCATTCTTTATTCTATAGCTCAGCTGCTAGATAAATGGTTTGTGGACACTGGACTGATTGTGCTAGAACAGAAGGTCAATAAAAGCTCCTTTTCTTCCTCTGATTTGATTCATTATGAAGCAGTTCATTGTTATCCTTCTCATGGAAAATAGTCTCCAAATATGGTCCTTGGTTCTGGTTTTTATCTGTATATCTTACTTCAATTCCAGAGTCCAAGATTGCACACTATCTTCAATGGCATTTTCGGAGCAAATTTTAGAGTTTGAAGTTCTGAGAAACATTTTAGGCATGTTCTTCATGGAACACTCATTTGGGATTTCTGGATAATAAGCAAGTATGAGCTAAAATGAATGGAAAACTTTGACTAATCCTGGAATGGGAATTCTTTGAGACTTTATTGCTTAGTGTAATCCCATACACATTATGACATTAGATAATTTAAAGGAAAGCTGGGGAAGTTTCCATTGGATGGATGATAATAAACCTGCAGGTAAACTTGGACAAGCAGAGACAAAGTGAAGCACACCCAACAATTGACTGTACCTCTTGCATTCTTAAAAATGCGGTAATAAACTCAGAACTCTTAAATGACATAGAACAGTTCAGTAACTTCCAGTTGCTAATTATTTAAAGACCAAGTCTTCAGTGTGGCTACAAGCCCACAACCCTGCATGTTCTAGCCCCTGCCAAGTCATCATCTTTACTTTAGCCCTGCCCTCACTCTGTTGATTTCTAGCTGCTGCACCTGTGTTCCCACTGACCACAGGGCCTTGGCACATGCTACTCCCTCTGCTTAGAATCCTCCCCACTGGCCATCTGGTTAAATCTTTTTCATCCTCCATCTCTCTGCTGGAGTGTTGTCTTCTCTGGAGAAACCTCCTAGCCAACACGTATTTTCCCTGGTCTACATATTTCATGCACTTTTCTTTCATATGGTTGAACTTTTCACTTATTTTGTGATATGCCTGGATGATTTTGTTTACCACTATCCCCACCCCAGAGTCTGGTATTTTATAGGCTCACCAGAAGTATTTATTATATGAATGATCTAATACTTGCATGGTTATGAACAGTACTTGACACAATGAGCAATAAAGAAAATTGCTTCTTTCAACTGTAACAAAATTTTAATCTTCTCTCTCTCTCCCCCGTGTGCTGTTCCTTCAGATCTTCAAAATGCTCCTATGGGTTTCTTTTTCTCCGGCTAGCCACAGAGTTTATGTCCTTACTTCCTTCTGGTATCTGCTTTAATGTCACTTCTGGAGGGAGGTTTTCCTGATCATCTACCCCAAACAGCAGCCTCCTTCTGACTGTCCCTTACTCTTGCTTTATATTTTCATAGCATCTGACTCTATCTGACATTATGTCATATTTTAATTGATCTATCCTATGTTTCTCCCACTAAAACACAAACTCCATGATGGTGGGGCTGTTGTTGACTTTGTTCACTGCTGTTTCCCTGGGGCTTGAAGAACAGACTTACAGAATCTTAATAAATATTTTGAATTATTAAAATGAAAAAAAATTTTAAGTGAAAATGAGTCATTCTGGTTTTTTGTTTGTTTGTCTGAAATGCCTTTTTTTTAAACTTTATTAAGTAATTGGGAAAATGGACACATATAGTTGTATATATTTAAAATATACAACACAATGATTTGATTGACATATACATCATAGGATGATTATTAAGATCAGGATAATTAACACATCCATCCACATAGTTAACTTTTGTCTGTTGTGTTCTTGCAACAATGCTCAAGCTCTACTCTCAGCAACTTTTTAGCAAACAATACCATATTATTAATCGCAGACACATACTGTACCTTAGCTCCTCGGAACTCTTCTTATAACTGAAATTTTATATCCTTTGATCTACATCTCCCCATTTCTCCCTTCCCGCAGCCCTGAACAACCATCACTCTACTCTCTGTTTTTATGAAATCAGCTTTTTTTTTTTTTTTGGTCTTTGTCTGGCTTATTTCACTTAGCATATTATCCCCTAGGTTCATTTATGTTGTTGCAAATGGCAGGATTTCCTTCCTTTTAATGGGTAAATAATATTGCATTGTATAAATACTCCATATTCTATATTTTAATATGATGAAAAATCCATGTGTGTTTTTATCAGGGTCTAAAGCACTAATATATTTTTGAATTTTTCTGACTTTTGCCTTCATGAAGCTTAAAGGGAACATTTTTAGTTTGAAACAGTAAGTACTTTGGTGCCAGGGTCTGCTGTATTTTTCCTATTTATTTACTTTATATCTTTCATAGTTACCAGAACAGTGACTAATGGGATCATGCAGGATATTATCATTAAAAAAAAATAAAATGTGGAATGATTAGAAGTTATTGAGACAAGTGTTCTTCTATGACTGATAAATTGGTCCTGAGGGAAATTGCTAAAGAAGAATTTTAAAGAATGAGAGCATAATTGGAAAAAGGATGTGAAATTGGCAGGCAGATTGGTAGGGTCATTATTGAGAGCATAGGCTCTGGAATCAGACTGCTTGGGTTTAAGTCCTGGGTCTACTGTTGAGAGTTATAAATGATTGAATTTCTCTGTGCCTCAGTTTCCCCATCTGCAATCTGAGATTATTAATAGTGCCTACCTTCTAGGATTGTTGTCAGATTAAGTGAGGTAGTACAGGTTGCATGCTTGGAACAATGCCGGATTGGCATATAGTAAGCGCTCATTAGATCACAGTGATTGGTATCTGCTAATTGGAGTCTAAAATTTGAAAGGATGGCACTCATTTGACTATATAGATTATATGGTGTCTAAGAATCAGATTCATTTCTTTTTTTAACAGTATTTTTTTAAAGAATTATTTATTTATCTATTTGACAGACAGAGATCACAAGTAGGCAGAGAGGCAGGCAGAGAGAGAGAGTGGGGGAAGCAGGCTCCCTGCTGAGCAGAGAGTCCAATGCCGGACTCCATCCCAGGAGCCTGGGATCATGACCTGAGCCAAAGGCAGAGGCTTTAACCCACTGAGCCACCCAGGCACCTCTCAAATTCATTTCTGAATAATTACAATAGAGAAGAATTACTTGTGCTGTGTTTATTTATAGTTCATTCTCCTTACCTATCTCTATGTTTGCTCCCTGAATGGCTGCTTTGGTTACTAGGAAGGAACAGGACTTTTCTAGCAGCTGAGGAGTGTGAAAGGGAAGGAGTATGTGTTTAGCATGCAAAGACAGGGAACCTGGAGGAACAGAACTTTCCATACTGGGGCCTTGAGCAGGTGGATGTGGGGGATGCTTTTACTTATATTTGCATTTATTTATGGCTTCTCTGTGGCCAGCAGGATAAGATATACCTGAATAATATATAATTTCACCCCTTTCTGCCCACAGACCCTCCAAGGCTCTATAAATACACACATAAACACACACACACACACACACACACACGCATACACACACACAGACTCTTAGATGAGGTAGGAGTGAATTTTGAACAAACTCAGAATTTATTTACACAAATTGAACTCTGAATACATCTTAAGACTCAGTAGAATATGTCACGTGGTCCCACAAATTTAAATGGAAGCTGCAAGATAGAAACCACTAGAGAGCATCTATTAATGGTGTTCTACCCCATAATGTCTACCCAGCAGCACAAAAAGCAAGAAAGGGAGTTCTCTCATGCTTGATTTTGTCAGTAGAAGTCCTTGCTTCTTTATTGGTTGGTAATTCCAAATCACATATCTTCGGTTTCTACATCTCTTTTTCTTTACCTTTTTAAAGTCCTTTTTACAAGTAAACATTGGTCTGTAAGCAGTGGATGTCTTTCTCCACATTTACCTGAGTTATTTGTCTAGTTTGCCATTTTAAACATTTGATATTCAAGGCATTATATCAAATATTCCACATTTCCTATTAGAAGTAAGTGCGAAAGGGATTACAGGATGGTCAGATGTTTTACTTTAACATGTTTTTGTTGGTGGCGGGGGGAGGGGTGGTTTGACCAAAGGAAATATCCTCCTATTCTTAAACACAATTTATTGAATAATTAAGAAATTAGATGAATTACTTGATGATAAATATATGTTTTGGTTATCTACTGTTACAGAACAAATCATCCCAAAATTTAATTACTTAACAACAGTTTGTATGGGTGTGCTGCGCAGTTCCTCTGTCGGTTTCCTTGGGCTCACTTACATGGATACATCCAACTGAAGTATTGTCTTGTCCAGAAGGTCTGAGATAGCCTCACATATCTGACAGTGAGTGCTGATTCTTGTTGAGGGCCCCTTGAATCTGTTCCAGGTAGCCTTTTATGAGACTGTGATAGAGTGGCATTCTAAGAGAGTTCCCCTGGATCATCTCATGCCTGTACTGCCTACCCCTGGCCCATGCTGGGAATTGTAGGAACCCTCTCATCCGGCAGTGTCCTTCTAGCACTATCTGCAGAGAGAACTTAACATGGTACTCACTTTATAGGAAAAATAATTAAAGGAATGCCATTGTTTATTGAAGGCTGCATTAGGAGCTAGGAGGCATTAAATCGATAGCTAAGATATGAAGTCCAAGATTTGGCCGAACACGCCTGAGGGTGGGGCATTAGTAGAATAGGTTCACACTACTGCCATGGCATGGTCAGTGCCTTTATTTCCATACAATACAATATAATTTATTTCTCTATACTTCAAGCATTGGTACATCTCCACAGTGTGAAAATGAAATTCTCCTTCAGTTCAATTCTTAACAGACTCAGCATATTTAGGGGAAAGCAGGAGCTGTGGTTTGGCTGGGTTGGGATTTATGTTGGAATAGTGGGAGATTTGGAATTTTCCTCTTGGCATTATAGAGCTGCCTGGTATCTCTCAGCCTGGCAGTCCCTTAATGGAAATACTCTTTTTCAGAAGACCTGCAGAATGAAACTGTTCATCACTTCACGTGTTTCTTATATAAGTACATCAGCAATTGTCAGGATCAGATAACTTAGTTCTTTCCCATAGGGAGAATTCAATATAATTTGGGGAGACACACACATATACATATACACAGTAGAATGATCAAGGATTAGTAAGCCACATAGTGCTTATGTGAGCCTCTGGCAGGTGCACAGAGAAAGTCCGTAGGAATGGTATGGAAAGCTCTGGGTAGAATGGGGAGCTGCCAGTGCTGCAGAACTCGAGGGACAGGCCCATGGGAGTGGAGTGGGCACTCTACTATTCTGTATAATGGTTTTACCGTGGTCTGTGCACTATGCAGGATTTATACAAAGTGACTTATAGTTTCCTTCCATTAAGACGCTATGGCAGGACTTGCTTGGAAACGAGTCTGGGTGACTGATCAAATGGTCAGAAGGAAAGAAGAGAAAAGAAAACAGTGATGAGGATAAGCAGAGAAAGGAAACTGTGGGGGAAGGCAGAGGATTTGAACAATGGGGAAATATGAAGGTCAAATTATATCAGAGGTAGAGAATTAAAGAAACAGTTATGTCGCAGTCAGTGCTGCATTCACCGTCTTATTCTTATGAATGTATTACTCGATGACATTACCAATCATAAATCCCTTTACATGAAATTATTTCATAATTTATTTAGCTAATATTAATACTCTATACTATTATTACATTTTAAACTTAATATTAATTATTGATTTTTACTCTTGGCATTTCAGAATGCCCTTAACAATCCTAGGAGAGGCTATAGCACAATGCCAATAAAAGAAAACTTCTTTTGAGATGGCAGATGTTTTTCTCCCAAAAAGTAGGATGATAATTACTAGTCCAGTATTTTGAAATTTAAGCTGCCCTTTAGGGAAGGAATTTTCCAGAAAATACACATAACAAAACAATAAACTCTCAATCTGGGACAATATTATGGTCTATAATAAAATGACAAAATAAAGATTTGAAAATGTGAACTGTATGTAACTTCAATACATATTGGTAACACTCAACCATTTCAAAACCTCATTTTCACAGAAACGGAAACTTGCTGGATCCACACATTTGGTGGGTAAATTCTGAAAGATTTTATATATATATTACCTAATCCCACCTTAGTATTCCAGGGTTTCAAGAGAACCTTATCTATTTCCCATAAAGTGTTTTCCTCCCAGTCCACCCAGATCATTAAATTTATCATTTATCCCCAATTTTTATAACAAATACTGCTTCATCCATAAACTTTATAAAACTATGCTCCAAATCACAGCAGTGAGAGTAGTAATGAGGTGTCATAGGGTTTGCCTGCAGGGCCGTCCTTCTATAGGAACCAGTGTAATGTAGTGCAGACTCTAGGCTGGACAGCCTGGGTTTCCTCCTGGCTCTACACCTTCCTGTTTGAATTTGGGCAAGTAGCTTACTATTTCTGGGTCTCAATTTCCTTATCTGAAATGGCAAAACTGGTGGTGATAGTGATAGTTCCTACTGCATAAGGTTGTTGTGAGGATTAAAAAGATAGATGATAGATATATAGGTAGCTAGAAAAATAGAGATAAGTAGATTGCACTAGCATTTGGAGTATAGCAGTGTTCAATAAATATTAGCTGGGAGCACCAGCTTTATTCTTTAGGAAAATATTTCTTCCCCCACTCCACTCAGGTACTCTTCCAGATGGTTTAGTAAGTCCAATTGCATTGGAGATCTTGCCTGTGGCTTGTTTGGGCTGCCCAGATTTGGCGTTTCTCCCAAGGTAGGCCAGTCCTAGCATTCCTGTCCCTGTTGGGAAAATGGCAGGAGTGGGAGTCTTCTCTTCTTTGAAGCTGATCCAATTGGAATTCTTTCCTGAGAATGTGTTTGGCTGGGACTCAGTAAAGAGGTGAAACTGAAATGTGAAAGGCCCAGCAATGTGTGGTGGCCATGTTTGTAACCATAGTCGAGGTCCATCTGAGAAGAGGCCAGTACTTGGAGAGAATAAGAGGAAGAGAGGGAAAGTCTGGCAAAACCTAGATTCCATTTTCTTTAAGACCCAGCTGCAACTTTGCTCTTCTTGTATGTACAAAGCCTATCAGTGAGTTCCTCTGGTTCCCTAACCTTGCTACATATCTTCGCTTGACCCTTACTTCAGGTTGCCCCCAGTGCACACTCTGAGACAAGGGTTCATGTGCAAGGGGATCCTAGGAAACAAGGGTAGAGGCGTGGGGAAGAGAGACAAGGAAGGAAAGACAACAAATAAAGAGTTTCTTGGGGGCAATTCACACTATGGGCGACTGGATCTCAAACCTACTGGGCCAGTTTAAAAGTATAACTCAGTGATCCCACCCAAAAGGAGAGAATGGGGTGATTATACCAGGTCATACCCACCATTGGTTAAGGTCGGTTACACAAGTTGAGATATACAAGTTGACTGATACTTCTGGCCTGTTGTGCTGCAGGCAAAGAATGTCCAACGGGTTAAGAAAAATCCTCAGACAAATGTGCAAATGGTTGGAACTCAGGCCAGTATGCTCTGAAAAAGTAAGCGTGAAGGGGAGTAGGGAAGACACCTACAGAACTTGCTTTGACTTATAAGGGAAAACACTCTGGTACATGAGAAATCACTTGCAGTGTGGCCTCAAAGTCTTTGTGGAAGCTGGGCAGAAATGTGTCCGATCCTCTTCTGTTCTTTGAGCCAACATAAAATCTTCCCAACTCTTTCTGGACAGTCTTCCATGTCGATAGGGGGAAGTCATTAAAGAAGTCCCCAACAACTTGTTTTAGATTTTCCTCCTCATTAGATGGAGGTGAGAATTTTTTTTTTCTTCACAATCTCATCCTGAGAGATTTTCTGCCTCCCTATAGTTCTGAACTCGTAAAGAAGATGGTAATGTGATACAGATGATGTAATGATCACTTGAAAATAGCTGTGAAAGTAACAACTAAAAATCAGAAGCAGATAGGAATCTTCTCTCTGTCGTCTAGCTTGTATAAAGGCTGTCTGAAGTTTACTTGGAAGCTGCTTAACTGCTTTTTAAAAAATCAGTCTTTTGTTAAGGAGCAAGACTATACATTTTTGTGTGATTTTATATTTAGAGGAATGCATTTGTATCATTATATACTAGAATTGAGAGATTGTATTATCCTTCTTTGCAAAATTATCATAATTACTTTATTTAGTTATGTACTTGAATTTTAAAAGCTGGTGATATTTGGCTTGAATACAAATACAAAATGTGTGATGTCAACCGATATGCTAGCTATTTTTTTTTTAAACTTCATTAGAGACAAGCAAATGGCAGTCGATGTACAATGAGAAATTTCAAGGCTGTTGGATCTGAATTTAATTTCTGTTTGTGACTCGAAGTAGGCAGTGCTTGATAATTTGATGGCTGGAGTGTAATCGCTGGGTGAATGTAATCCATTTGTTTAATTGCCCAGACTCCTCACTGTATTTACAGTTAATTGGTTCTCATTATGGTCCTTCTAATAGATACCATAAAGCAGTAGGATCAGAGAAACCTGAAAAAGAACATTTAATTTGTATTCTTTCTTGAAGCAAAACTTAGCAAGTGCTTATCTGGTTCATTTTTCACCATCTTCATGACAGGTTAAGGGGGAGAAGTTCTCCAAGGGAAGTGATTTATAAATTCTTTTCATTGTTCTGGGCCTTTGCCATTGAAATTTCTATAGCCAGAAAGCCAAAAACCCAAAAATGTTCTTATGTCTAATTGAATTCCTTTTCTTATGACTTGAAATGCTTTTTGGACTTCAGTGACTGTGCAAAGGAGCGGATCACTACCCATCATTTAATAGTTCTTCATATAGTGAAATATTCTAAGTCTTTCCTTCTAAATTTCTTCCCTGTTTCTTCATAGTTCTAAACCTGTAATTTGGTATTCTAGATATTCCACAAAAAACTGCCCATACTAAACCTTTTCTAATGCCTTAGGCCACATGAATTCATCTGACGAGGAGGAATCCAAGTTCCTTTTTTAAAGTGCAATTTTAGTGCCGCATTTTTAGCTCAAATATATGCATTTGTTCCACATAAGGGCTGATTTTACTTTGTTTCATTTACTGACTTCGTTTACTGATGGAGCAAATTAAAATTGTAAATGTCCCTAGAAGATCTTCCAGTCTGCTTTTTCTTCCTTTCCTCCTTCCCCACAGTTACCCTCACTATAAATTCCAGAGCTTTCTTACATTAGTTGGGCTTCAAGTGATTTGCAAAGAATTTGATTGAAAACAAATTGGTAATGGTGCCAATGTAAACAAATAATGAAATTACTATAAATGAATATTTCTCATCACTGATTTTTAAAATCAGTGATCTGTTAACTGTAATTTTCAGAATTGTTTTTAGATACATAAACATTTTTACTTATTTTTAACTTTTTTCTTTTTTTTCCCCTGTGTATTTGATATTTTATTTCTAGATTATTTCCAACTATTGTGGCTGTTGTACAATGAAATGGGGGACTGGTTAGGTTGGCTAGGTAAATAATGGTAATTGGTATTGTAGTAAAGTGTTGACCTAAAAGCATATGCATAGTATATTGTTAAGTGGAAAGATAGGTTACCAATAGTACATGTATATTGCCATCATAAAAACAGAAATATCTGAAAATCCTGCCAAATATGGCATCCTGAACTGAAAGTGAATTAAAAACCAAAGGATGACAATCAGAAATAAAACAAAGAACGACAAACCCCTGAGTCCCCCAAAAGTTCAAAACTTGTTGATTAAAATTTCTTCTATTGTTTGCTTATTATAAAAGCAGTATATTTTTAGTGCAGAAAATAATGAGAAAAGAATCCTATTAGGAACGCTCATAATCTTACTAACCCAGAGGTGGGACAAACCTCAAAAAACCACTTCATGTCTCAATTTCAAATCCTTCTCTGTGCAAATATATAGATACACATGCACATACACACATGCACTGATATAAATGAATGCTCTTTTTGTACCTTAGTTTTATATACATATTGTGTTCTAGTATTTGGGTAAATCATAAATTAGGCAACCAGTCTCCTTTTTAAAGACATTAACAATTATTTCCAGCTTCTCCCTAATTCATATGACATAGGGCATGTATAATCGGCTGAAAATCAATTAGAAACAAGAAGGCAAAGAAATTTTTACAGCAAAATAATTATCAATACGTGGAAAATCCAGTAACTGGGGAAATTCATTGGTGATTAATTTCTCATTTTCTAAAAGAATTTTTCATTTTCACCAGAGTTTTTTATGGCCATTAAGATAAGAATAGCTAGCTAGAAGTTCTTAGGTCTTTGTTTGTATCAGTCTTAGGCCTTTATATGTATCAATGTCAGAATTTAAACCAGATCAGTCTTAACGGACTGCTTTTCAATGGAGTAGTTTTTAACCAAATGGTTGGTTGCTGGTAAGTAGGCATGTTTATGGCACCTTCTCTGATTAACAGGACCTTTCCTCCCAATCTGTTCATATATAATTAACAAAAGATTTTCATTATTTTCTGTTTTTGCTCTGCTCATATGAATAAAATTGTGTTTCCTTGCTTATGGGTATCACCTACCTAGTGATCTATATTTTCAAGTTTTGTACTAAGGAATTAAGGACAAATAACCTGTGTTTTGGTGGAATCGAGTGTTTATCAGGAACCCCTCTGCTTCCACATCAATGGTGAGCAGCAGAACAAGCTCTGAGGACACAGGTAGCTGAAGGAGCTGCAGGAGACTGGGGGAATGGGAAGTGTGTGCTGGAAGGTGTGAGGAGGTGTTTGACTAAGATACCAATCAAGCACAAGTGGGAGGACTTTCCGCTTTAAGCACTGGTGCCCCTGATCCCTATTTTGCTGAGAAAGCAGGAGAGATCAGAAGAGAACTTCTCCCAGCTCTGTTTCCATGCCTTCCCACCTAGCTGGCCCTGTGTCCCTATAATGGTCCTGCTCTCATGTGACTCTGTTTCCTTGGTCTTAGCAAAGGCCAGCCCGCCTGCTGTGTCTCCATTTCCTACAGATTATCACTCCAGAATGCTCCCCTCTCCATTTTGCTGTAATAATTTCTCTGCTTCCACTGACTCAGTCCTACCAATTTGCTAGCGTACTGTCATTTTTCCCATCTTAAAAACAAACACTTCTCTTTCTCTTCAGCTACTGTCCCACTTCCCTCTTTTCTTTTATAGCAAAACTCTGAAAGAGAGGGCTTGGCATATAGTAGGTGCTCAGTAAATACTTGTCCAGTGAATGAATAAATGAATGCATGCACCTAATGGAGTAAGGCTTTGTGATAATCCAGGTGAGGGCTGATTTGGACCTGCTCTTAATGGGAATAAAAGAGAAAGAGGGTGTTGGGAATGGGGTTCATGGGAATTTTCCATGCCTTCCTTTCAATTTTGTTGTGAACTTAAAACTGCTCTAAAAAATGGTCTTTTTTTTTTTTTTTTAAAGAAGAGATAGTATATAAATTTCAAAGGAAAAACTTAAAGTTCTTGGTGCTTTATTTTATGTATATATAGTGGAGAGAAAAATAGAACGTAATTTTAAGACTTTGTGTTTTTTTTTTGTTTTAAGATTTTATTTATTTATTTGACAGAGAGAGATCACAAGTAGACAGAGAGGCAGGCAGAGAGAGAGGGAGGGAAGTAGGCTCCCTGCGGAGCAGAGAGCCCGATGCAGGACTCGATCCCAGGACCCTGAGATCATGACCTGAGCCGAAGGCAACGGCTTAACCCACTGAGCCACCCAGGCACCCAAGACTTTGTGTTTTATAATAAGATTAATTAATGGTACAATGGATGGATATACTTGATAGAAGTGATCTGTATTCTTGTTACAATATTTTCATTTCCATTTTCTCATACATCTTTTTTTAATAAGGATAAAAACCCTATCATCGTAATGTTACAGATATTGGTTGACCAGGTAATATTCTCTTCTAACATTCTAACTCATGGTTGATAACTCACATTGAGCTGAAATGGAATTTGTTTCTGTTCACTTTGATTACTCTGCGTTTTAACTACTCTGGGCAATTGGCTAAGGGCTGGCAAGGGGTGTCCCAGAGTGAAAGCATTTAGCCCACTTCGCCTGAGGTATCCCAAAGTGTTCCTGTGACCCCAGGAACCTGTTAGGTCAACTCACAAAATGGCTAGTGCTCACCCCCAGGCCTGAGCGTCACAGGCTTTGGACACATGATAGATACACTTTACAAGAATTCCCTCAATAGGTAAATTTTTCCCCCAATTCCTCTTTATTTTTTTGTTGTTGTTGTTTAAATTTTATTATTTATTTGACAGACAGAAAGCACAAGTATGCAGAGAGGCAGGCAGAGAGGTGGGGGGGAAGCAGACTCCCCGCTGAGCAGAGAGCCTGATGCGGGGCTCCATCCCAGGTCTCCAGGATCATGACCTGAGCCAAAGGCAGAGGTTTAACCCACTGAGCCACCCAGGTGCCCCTCTTTTTCTTTTTTATTTGGAGTTATATTTTATTTGGTTTGGGACAATTCCACAAACACATATAGATTAGACATTTGTCATATTTTCTGACTGTCCAGATGACTTTGGAACACAGGTTCTACCTTTGGGGATTTTCCTACTTGATGAATATCCTCTCCTTAAGCAAGTCGCTAGAAAAATGTGTTTTCTTCACCTTCCTTATAGCTGTAGCAAGTGGTTATCATGTGGCTCAGACTCCATCATTCAGATAACTTCAGCAGGAGTTGGATTTGCAAGTGAAAACGGGAGAGGGCATGTGCTGGGCAGAGTCCAGTTTGGGTCAAGGGCAGAAGTTGTGGTGGAAGATTGTAATGTTGGGATTCTGATGTCTGTTGCCCTGGGTCAGTGATGTTAACTGTTCCAGGAGTATTGTTTCTGACCCTGGGGTCCTCACAGAGACTCTGTCAGACTCTTAATGGCCTTTAATAAGTACCTTTTCTGCATAAATGGGCTGTAGTGCCTCTGTGGCACAGGTGTAGTACTAATGGGTTTTAATGAGTACAGTAAAGATTAAAGAGGGGACATCAGATGCACACTTCTCCAATTCCCTCTTCCCTCCACAAAAGTGGGAGAGGAATGCAAAAATGGTGATGAATCCCTGTCTATTTATTATTAATAATAATAAGTAACACTTTTTTGAGCACTTATTATTTTGGGCGTTGTCTCATATAATACCTTCAGTGGTCTTATGAGAAGGATATCATTATTTCTACTTTTAATGGGAAACATGATTTTTTTTTTTTTTTTTGAAGAATGGGAGTGGTAATTCCAGGGCATCAAGGGTAAGGAAAATCAAAAAATTAGGAAAGAGGGACAGTTAATACAGTGTGGTGTGTCACCAAGCTGGTCAGAGCTTCACTAGGAAGCAGCCAGTTACTTGGTCATATGGGATGCCTCTGGACAGATCTTGAGAAACCTCTGTATATTAAAGAAATCCATTGGGGGAGGAAGGGAGAAGAATTAATCTTCTATCTCTCACTGGTCAAAGGCGTCTATCCTACATGCTATAATTTCTCCATACTTCTGGGTTGTGTTACTCAACCCCACTGGAAGTATTCTGGGAGCAGTGGTATGCTGCCAGTCTCCCATAGAGCAGTTGGCAGAGGCCTTGGTGCAGAAATGCCTGTAGCTCTCACCAAGGCTGCCATGAGGGAATCCAGGATGGAGCAAGGCCTCACTGTGGGTGACTAGACAGCTGTCAGTGTTAGGAAGTGGAGCTTTCCATTGAATAAGCTGATGAGGGTCCAGGAGGACAGGACAGATCTGGGAATGGGCATAGATGTAGATACATCACTCCAAACTCTGCATCTGTCATTATATGGCATTCTTCCTGTGTGTCTGTTTATGTCTATGTTTTCTTTTTTTTTGTCAGGATGCTAATCATATTGGATTAGGGTCCATCCTAATCAAGTGTAGCCTCATCTTGATGACATCTGCAAAGGCCCTAATTCCAAATAACGTTACATTCACAGGTCCTTAGTATTTCAGTACATTTTGGGGGGGAGCACAGTTCAACCCACAAAGCATCTGCATGGTTAGGGAAGACATAGGGAAGAATTTACAAAGAAGGGGAAGTGAATAATTTAGTTTTGAGCATGTTAAATTTGAGTTGCTTTTGATGTTGTAAGGCTGTCCTGTCCAGTAAGTAACCCAAAATATGTTTTAAGAGCCTCAGGGAAGAGTTCTTGGCCCGTGAGGAGACACAGTCATCAGCATCTGGATGGGACTGGTTGTGAAACAGACAAGTGCTGAGCAAGACCTTGAGGAGTCACAGCGTTTATGGGGTAGACACAGAGGAAGCCTTGGGGGAGATTGGAAGGAGTAGGCAGAGAGGAGGTAGAAGAAGGAGAGCCAAGAGAAAATAGTGTCAGACAAGACATGAGAAAGTTTTCAAGAAGGAGCACAATGCTTTTCCAAGGTCAACAGCATTCCGTGCTATAGAAAGGCTAAGTACTGAGCATTGTTATTTTGATGAGGTGAATACATGACTCAGTGGAAAGAACTGAAGGATATCCCTTGAATCTGCAGATAGGTAGTGGTTACCAAGAGTGCTTTAGGAGGGAAACCTGAAGGAAAATATCGCTTGGATTTGCGGATAGACAGTGATTACCAAGTTTAGGGATTTCAGGGGAGTGGTGAGGTCTAAGGCAAGACTGCAGGGGCAAGGGTGATAGCTGTGGCAGGTAGAACTATGGCCACAACCAGTAGAGAAAACTGCTGTGGAAGAATGTGAGGGGCGTGGTGGTGGTCAGAAACCAGGAGAGAATGTTGTTCAGAGGGGAGGGAGCCGTTGAAGAGACTTAAAGGTGTGAGAGAGGGCAACATCTGTGGAGCAGCAGGAACTCAGGATTCAGCCTCCTACTTCAGAGTATCTTTGTTTTGATCTCTTGTATTCGTTGTGCATTTGTACTTTATTTAATAAGAAGAGAGTGTGCTAGAAAATCTTTGAAAACTATTGAATTAGATGTTCCAGCTCTAAGAAAAAAGAACTATTAATCATTAACTATAGCTCTACACAGAGTAATTTGCAGTGATAGCTTGAATAAACACATTCAGATAATCTTGGTTTATTTAAGGTCGTGTTTTCAAAAGGACCTTAATTGATAGGAATAACTATTATAGCTATAATTATTTGCATTTCAGTTCCTGACTGACACTTACAATTTGGCTATGTGTAAACTTCAGCTTTTACATTTTGGCTTGAATTTTTTTAATCAAGCTTTTTATTTTGGTTCTAGTATAGTTAACATACAGTGTTACATTAGTTTCAGGTGTACAATATAGTGATTCAATCATTCTAGGCATTACTGAGTGCTCATCATGATAAGTGTACTCTTAATTCCCTTCACCCATTTCACCCATCCCTCACCCAACTCCCCTCTGGTAACCATCAGTTTGTGCTCTATAGTTAAGAGTGTTTCTTAGTTTGCCTTTCCCTCTCTGCTTTTTCTTTTTCCTTTGCTTTGTTTGTTTTGTTTCTTAAATTCCACATATAAATGAAATCATATGGTATGCAATAAATCATTTATTTCACTTAGCAGTATGCTTTCTAGCTCCATCCATATTGTTGCAAATAGCAAAATTGCATTCTTGTTTATGGCCGAGTAACATTCCATACCACAACTTCTTTATTCATTCATCTCTCCTATTAATGGACACTTGGGCTGCTCCCATAATTTGGCTATTGTAAATAATGCTGCAATAAGGGTGCATGTATCTCTTTGAATTAGTGTTTTTGTATTTTTTTGGGTAAATACCCAGTAGTGTGGTTGTTGGATCATAGAATAGTTATATTTTCAGCTTTTTGAGGATGCTTTATACTGTTTTCTGTAGTGGCTACACCAGTTGGCATTCCTACCAACAGTGCATGAGGGTTCTTTTTTTTCCACATTCTCACCAACACTTGTTTCTTGTGTTTTTGATTTTAGCCATTTTGACAGGTATAAGGTATAACTCATTGTAGTTTTAATTTGCATTTCTCTGGATGAGTGATGTTGGTTATCTTTTCATGTGTCTGTTGGCCATCTATATGTCTTCTTTGGAGCAATGTCTGTTCATGTCTTCTCTCCGTTTTCTAATTGGATTATTTGGTTTTGGGGTGTTGAGTTGTGTAAGTTCTATATATATTTTAGATACTAATTTTGGCTTGTGTTTCTTAAAAAAAAGCATTTCTCAACCCTGAACTATTAACAAATATGTTTGGAGATTTTTATACCACAATGAGATTTTAATGCTGGTTCATTTTTTAAGTTTTTTTTTTTTTTTTAATTGTCAGAGAGAGAGAGGGAGAGAGAGCAAGCACAGGCAGACAGAATGGCAGGCAGAGGCAGAGGGAGAAGCAGGCTCCCCGCCAAGCAAGGAGCCCGATGTGGGACTCGATCCCAGGACGCTGGGATCATGACCTGAGCCGAAGGCAGCTGCTTAACCAACTGAGCCACCCAGGCGTCCCTTTTTTTTTTTTTTTTTTTTTAAAGTAATCTCTCCATCCAATGTGGGGCTCAAACTCACAACCCTGAGCTCAAGAGTTGCATGCTCTACCAACTAAGCCAGCCAGGTACCTGTACTGGTTTTTTTTTTTTTTTTCTTTTACTGTTTCTGCTTAAGTAGATTTACTGGTAGTGATACATTTTTGAAAGACACATGTATTTTTTGTTACCATTATAAAAGAAATTTGTGTCAGTTGGAAAAATTTGAAAAATATATAAATGTGTCAAGAAAAAAATTATGGTCACATATAATCCCACTATCTAGTCTTAACCATTATTTTTAATATTTCTTATTTTTTGTTATGAAAATTTTCAACATTAACAAATATCCCTTTATGCACATTAAGTTTTAATAAATTTATTATCTTCACTTAAGAAAAAAACTCTTTAAAGAAATAATGTTATGAATTCAATTAGAGGCCTCTCCCAACTCTGTTTTCCTTTCTTCCCCAGAAGTAACCACTACCCTGAAGCTGGTGTATATTCTTCCATATTTTTATACATTTACAGTATGTATGGCTATTCATTAATAGTATGTGAAAGTGTTGCCAGCAGCTGAGAGCCCTGCCTCAGCCAGGGCCCCCATAAGGTGGTCTTGGCTGAGGTTCCTGGAAAGTGTCCCAGTTAAGTCCTTGGTAAAGAGGCCTCTGAATGGAGGTGCCTGAGCTAGAAATGCAGCTGTGCATATGAAAATGACTGGTTGGGGTTCAGGGTGGGCTGAGTACTTGAATGTAACTCCCTCTAGGAGCTGTAATATACCCACAATGCACCAGGTCTGGTGTGGGGAGGGCAACTATCCTCCATGAGACCTGCTAACCAAAGCCTTGCAACTGCTTATGGTCAGACCTGAAAGATCACACATAGGATTTCAGCACAGTCTGGAGTCATACTCCTCAATATGGTAACTCTGTGTCTAACTCTTTGGCTAACTGCCAAGTTGTCTTCCAAAGTAGCCGCACCATTTTACATTCCCACCAGCAACACGTCAGGATTCCAGTCTCTCCCTAGTATCCTCAACACTTATTAACATTTGTCTTTTTGACTCTAGCTGTCTTAGTGGATATGATGTATTAACTTACTGTGGTTTTGATTTCCATTTCCTTGTGACTAATGATGCTGAACAACTTTTTTTTTTTGCCCATTTGTAAGTTGGATTATATTTGTTTAATTATTGAATCATAAGAATTCTTACTTGTTCTGCATACCAGGCCCTTATTAGGTATATGACTTAAAAACATTTTTTCCGGATTCCGTGGATTCTTTTTTCACTTTCTTGTAGTGTCCTTTGAAGCATAAAAATTTTAATTTTGATGAAATCCAACTTACTGATTTGTTTACTGTGCTTAAGTATCATATATGAGAAATCGTTGCTTAATTCAAGGTCATAAAGACCTAAATCTATATTTTCTTCTAAGAGTTCTATAGTTTTATTTTATTTATTTATTTTTTGATATTTTATTTATTTATTTGACAAAGGGAGACAGTGAGAAAGGGATCACAAGCAGGGGGAGTGGGAGAGAGAGAAGCAAGCTTCGTGCTGACCAGGGAGCCTGACACAGGACTTGATCCCAGGACCCTGGGACCATGACCTGAGCGGAGGAAGGCAGTCCTAGCACTATTTGTTGAAAAGATAATTCTTTCCCTATTGCATTGTCTTGGCATTATTATAAAGAATCATTTGACCATGAATATAAAGATTTATTTGAAATATTCGTACCCTTATACCTGTCACACAGCCTTGATTACTGTAGCTTTGTAGTAAGTTTTGAAATCAGGAAGTGTGAGTCCTCCAACTTTGTTCTTATTTTTCAAGATTATTTTAGCTATTCTGTGTTCTGTGTGTTTTCTTATCAATTGTAGGATTAGCTTGTCAATTTCTGCAAAAAACCCCAGCGGAGTTGAATCTGTAGATCAATTTTGTGAATGTTCCCATTGCGATAGGCAGAAAGGTGAACCCCCCACTTCCCTGCACTGCTACCTTCTGCCCCAAGATATTCACAATCCTAATGTAGTATTTGGAACCATTTACATGCTAAAGGGGAATAAGGTAGCAGATGGAGGTGTTGCTCCCATTGTAATGTTAAGTGCCTTGAAATGTGAAAGGGAAGCAGAAGAGTGTCAGAATGATGTGTTATGTCAAAGACTGAACTGGCCATTGCTGGCTTTGAAAATGGAAAGGGACATAAGTCAAGGAAGGGGGGTGGTCTTTACAAACTGGAAGAAGCAGGGAAAGGAAATGGATTCTTCCCCAGAACCTTCAGAAAAGAATGCAGCTTTACCAAAACCTTGATTTTGGCCTGACAGAATCATTTTGGAACCATCTAGAACTGGAAAATAATACATTTGTGTTTTAAGCCATTAAGTTTGTGATAATTTGTTGTAACAATAAGAGAAATCTAATTCAGCTATCTGAACAATATTGTCTTCCACTCTTTGAATACAAGATGTTTTTCCCTTTATTTAGGTCATCTTTTTTTTCAACAATGTTATATAATTTTCGGTGTACAAGTAGTGTACTTCTTTCGTTAAATATTGGATTGTTCATTGCTAGTATATAACAATATAATTGATTTTTGTATATTGATCTTAAATCATGCAACCTTAGCTGTAACTGTTTTTGTATGTTTTCCAAGATTTTCTACATATAAGATCATTCCATCTGTGAATAGAAGTAGTTTTTCCTCCTTCTTTTTTTCAGTGTAAATGCCTTTTATTTTATTTTCCTGCCTAGTTGCTCTGGCTAGAAAATCCAGTACAATTTTGAATAGAAATGACAGCAGACATCCTTGTCTTGTTCCTAATCTTAGGAGATATTAGGGAAATATAAACTAAAAAGAAAATCTCCTGCCAAGCCAGACAAACTCTCCACAAAAGCCGAAGAGAAAACAGTTTTATTACTGAATAAGCATCAAACCAGAATGGGGTCTGCATCACAGGTAATTCACTAAAGAGAATGTAACTAAGCAGATGCAATCCATTACGTACATGTTTTCAAGATAAATGATAACTAGTCTTCAAGTAAATGGAATTGACAGCAGCATTTGTCACACATAGTTCATGCTAAATTCACCTGGTAATTGGGGTAGCCACCTATGTTTGCTAATTGCCCTTATCCAAAAGAAAAACAAATTTCTCATACCTGTATGACAGGAGGTAGGCTTGTGACTTGAAGCCAGGTGCTAGCTGAAGATAGACTCCCACCCTCCCATGGGAACTGGACGGTAGGGGCCCTATCTTCTTTGATGGTTACATTTCAGAGATGGGTCTCAGATCCTTGAGAAAAAGACTCCTGGTTGTAAAACTGACAAAAGGCTTATTTAGGTTTTAAAAAGATTTATGTGTATCTTCAAGGGACAGGGAAAGGATTCAAAATGACAAGGTTTTATTTGTTTGTTTTTAGAGAGGGAGAGAGAGGGGATGGGGAGTGGTAGAGGGAAAAGAAGAGAGAGAGAATCTTAAGCCAGCTCAATGCCCAGCATGGAGTCTGACATGGGACTTGATCTCACAACCCTGAGAACATGACCTGAGGCAAAAGCAAGAGTCAGACACTTAGGGGCGCCTGGGTGGCTCAGTTGGTTAAGCCATTGCCTTCGGCTCAGGTCATGATCTCAGGATTGCCAGGATCTAGTCCCACATCAGGCTGCCTACTCAGCAGGGAGTCTGCTTCTCCCTCTGACCCTCCCCCATCTCGTGCTTTCTCGCTCGCGCTCTCTCTCTCTCAAATAAATAAATAAAATCTTAAAAAAAAAAAAAAAAAGAGTCAGACACTTAGCCGACTGAGCCACCCAGAGACCCACAATGACAAATTATCTAAGGTAAATGCACTAGGAAAAAGGGGTGGGGGGCATTGGAAGGTCCTTTTTGCATCAGGAAAAATTCTGTTTTGTTTTTTAATATATTTGTATTTACCCTTATGGGGGAACACTTTTTGTTTTTATTGATTAAGTATGATGTTGATTAAGTATTGCACAGATGTCTTTTATTAGGTTGGGAAAGTTTCCTTCTATTCCCAGCTTGTTGAGTGCTTTTGTCATGAAAGAGAGTTGGATTTTATCAAATGGTTTTTCTGCATCTATCGAGATAATTTCTTTCATGCTGTCAGTGTAGTGTATTACATTGATTGATTTTCATATTTCAAACCACTCTTGAATTTCTGAGATAAATCCTAATTAGTCATGGCATATAATCCTTAATCTGTGTTGTTACGTTTGGTGTGCTAGTGGTTTTTGTGTTTTGTTTTGTTTTGTTTTAAATTTAAATTCAATTAAACAACATATAGTGCATCATTAGTTTCAGATGTAGAGTTCAGTAATTCATCAGTTGCATATAACACCCAGTACTCATCATATCACGTGCCCTCCTTAATGCCTGTCACTCAGTTACCCCATCCCCCACCCACTTCCCCTCCAGTATCCCTCAGTTTGCTTCCTATAGTTAAGAGTTTCTCATGGTTTTTCTCACTCTGATTTCTTCCCTTTCTGTTTTCCCTCCCTTCTGCTATGATCCTCTGTACTGTTTCTTATATTCCACATGACTGAAACCATATGATAATTGTCTTTCTCTGATTGACTTATTTAGCTTGTATAATACCCTCCAGTTCCATCCACATTGATGTGTTAATGTCTTGTTGAAGTTTTTATGTCTATATTCATAAGAGATACCGGTCTGTAGTTTTCTTCTCTTATTATGTCTTTGGTTTTGGTATCATGGTAATACTGTCCTCTTTGAATGAGTTATGGAGTGTCCCTTCCTCTTCTGTTTCTTGGTAAAATTTCTGAATGATTGCTATTCCTTCTTTACACATGGTAGAATTCACCAGTGAAGTCATCTGGTCCTGGGTTTTCCCTTGCGGGGAGTTTTTTGATCATTAATTCAATTTTTTGTTATTGGTCTATTCAGATTTCCCTTTTTCTCCTTCAGTCAATTTTGGTATTTTTGTATGTTTCTAGTAGTTTTTCCATTCCCTCTAGGTCATCGAATTTGGTACAATTGTTCTTAGTATCCCCCCGCCTTTTTTTTACTTCTTTAAATCAACAGTAGTGTTTCCTCTTTCATTCCTAATTTTAGTAATTTGAGTCTTCTCTTTCATTTTTTTCTTGGTCCATCTAGCTAAAGGTTGTCAATTTTGTTGATTTTTAAAAGAACCAGCTATTGTTTTTATTCATTTTCTCTATTGTTTTTCTATTCTCTATTTTGTTTATTTCTGCATTAGTCTTTTTACTATCTTTCTTCCTTGCTTGGGGTTTAGTTTGCTCTTCTTTTTCTAGTTTCTTAGGGTAGTAGGTTAGGAAATATTTTTAAAATCTTTCTTCTCTTATTATATAGGCATTTTTAACTGTAAATTCCCCTGGAAGTGCTGATATAGGGACATCCCATATTTTTTTACTATTTTGCATTTTTGTTTTCATTCATCTCAAGGTATTTCCAGCTATCCTTTTAACTTCTTTGATCTATTGGTTATGTAAGAGTGTGTTGTTTAATTTTCACAGGTTTATGTATTCCCCCAAATTTCCTTCTGTTAATGCTGTCTAATTTCATTCCAGTGTGGCTGAGGAACATACTTTGTATAACTTCAGCCCTTTTAAGTGTATTAATTTTATCAATTTTTGTGTGTATCACAAATGAAAGAGATCAAATTTTTAAAAAGATTTAAGAAAATAAAGACAATGAGAAATAAAATGGAGTTTTTTGTATTTTAATATTTTGGGGCTTTTTCTATGTTTGAGGCTTGTTTTTTTATTTGATTTTATTACATCATAGACTATACCTTATATAATTACAGTTTTTCAGAGTAAGTTAAGAAATTCTTTATATTCTGATGATTCAGATAGTCATTCACCCCCAGATGGGTGGATTAATACAAAAATAGTATTTGTTCAAATTCTACAAATTGGTCAGGGCTTTTTGAGAATAGCTTATATCTGCTCCATACCGCATCAACTAGGCAGCTCAACTAGCACAGGAGAAATCGCTTCCAATGATGGTTGGTACTGGTCATTTGCTGGGAGCTCACCTGGGGATATGGGGTCCTTGGTTTACTTCCATGTGTTCTCTTCACATGGCTACATCATGTAAATCTGATGGCTACATCAGGTTTCATTTCCTACATTATAGTGGCTGAGAGCTGAGAGGGACTATCTCAAGAGTTAGAGTTACAAAAATATAGCCTCCATGTACAAGCACTTACCAAACATCTGTTAGCATAACACTCGCCAATGTCTCATTGGCTAATGCCAATCACATGGCCAAGCCCAGAAATAATGTTTGAAAGGAGTATACAATGGCATGCTTACCAGTAAAAGTGCTTTGTCAGCAAGTCCCCCAGGATTAGTCTGCCACACATAAAATATAGTTAAGTTTATGGAAGTTTTGTAGATTCTTTGAAAACACTGTATTTTATTTTTAGCTTGCAGAGCTCAATATATGTTTATCTGGCTATATTTATTGACAAATTATTCAGATCTTCTATATCCTTATTTATGTCAGTGATAAATCGGTGTGTAAAAATCTCCATCTACTATTGTGTTTTGTTTGTTTGTTTTTTAGTGGTTATCTTAGTTCAGGCTTGTAAGAGAATGCCATGGACTGAGTGGTTTATAAACAACAGAAATTTATTTCTTACAGTTACATAGGCTGTGAAATCCAAGATCAAGGCACGGGCAGATCTGGTGTCTGGTGAGGCTTGCTTCTTGGTTCACAGAGACCTATCTTCTTACTGTTTCCAACATATGTTGAAGGGGCAAGAGAGCTTTTTGGGGTTTCTTTGAAAATGTCACACTAAGTCTCATTCAATCCCATTCATGCGGGCTCTGACTTTATGACCTAACCGCCTCCCAAAGACTCCCCTCTTAATACCATCACATTTATCGTTGTGATCTCAACATAATGAATTTTGGGGGCATGCATCATTACATAATAGTGGTCTTTATATTTATAACAGTTCCTATTTTGTTAATTTTTATGCAGTTTAGTGCAAATATGTTATGATTCATGAATCTTTATTTTCAATTTTACCTTTCATCAGTGACCAGTGGCTATCCTTGTACTAAATACTTTTTTGTTTGCTTGTCCCCTTTCCTTTGTTTCATATTAGTATTATAAATTATCATTTTTGTTTTGACAAAAAAGTCAAAAAAGTCACTTTTATTATTTCTTATTGTCTTGAATTTGTAATGACTCTGTCTGGAATTCTTTGCCTTTTCATTGACGATTAAGAGCCCTCCTTTTAGTATGAACTGTTTTCCTAGACAATGAACCCATTCACAAAGCTTGTTAGTTTATTCTTTTCATAAATTTGAAAATGGCATTTTTCAAAGAGCTGGAACAACAATCCTAAAATTTATATGGAACCAGAAGAGACCCCGAATTGCGAAGGAAATGTTGAAAAAGAAAAACAAAACTGGGGGCATCACATTGCTGTATTTCAAGCTTTACTACAATGCTGTGATCACCAAGGCAACATGGTACTGGCACAAAAAAAGACATAGCCCAGTGGAACAGAGTAGAAAGCCCTGATATGGACCCTCAACTCTACGGTCAAATAATCTTCGACAAAGTAGGAAAACATATACAGTGGGAAAAAGGCAGTCTCTTCAATAAATGGTGCTGGGAAAATTGGACAGCTATGTGTAGAAGAATGAAACTCGACCATTCTCTTACACCGTACACAAAGATAAACTTGAAATGGATAAAAGACCTCAATGTGAGGCAGGAAAAAGGAAAGGAAACAGATTGAGTAATCAACTTAAAAGCATTGAACCTTTCAGTGTTGGTACAATAAATTAAGGTGACAATCTCTAAATGTAGTAACAAAGCAAAGTAGAATCCTTATTTCACTTTTTCTGTTTCTCTTTCTCTCTTTCCCCTATTTAAACTTATAACATTTGAGGGAAAGGGAGGAGTAGAAATTATTTGAGTGAATATGGTATCCCTGTACCTTATATTTTAAAAATGTGTTGCATTTGGCAATCTTTATAACATACTTGACAGGTCATTTTCCTGTTGTACTGGGAAGGAAACAAAGCACAAAGAAGATAGCTAATTTTCCACAGTCCCACAGTGTCAAGGTGTCATTCCATTCAGCCACACCAGGTTCATTGCTAAATTGATTTATTCTCTCCATAGAGAGCTGGTATCCCATGGACTACACAGATAACAGTTAATTCCTAAATGGAACACAATGGATTTGGTACTGAATGAAGTGCTTCCTGTTTTGAATATCTCTAGTTATTGTGTATAAAAGAGAGAAGAAGGATTATTTTTATAAACGTTTCATATTGTTAAAATTAGTTTCAGTGGTTTTGGGAGTTGGGAATATGGAAATTTTCAAGGTTGATGCTTCTAAAGAAAGCAAAAGCTGCCTGCCTAGCATTTCAGTGACTTGAATGAGAGAAAAGTTTAGATAGACCATTTAGCTCTTTGCTTATAGGAAGAAGGAAATTAGCAATTTAGTGTGGATAAAATGGTAGTAAAAATGGACCCTCATTCTTTAACTTTTACACAGAAATCTAGGAGTTATCCAGTGAACAATTGCTTTTATTTATTTATTTTAACTTATTATTTTATTTATTTATTTATTTTAAACCTTAATTTTAGTCAGGTTAATAGAGACAATAACCAGTTATGGCAGAGCAGAATGTCAGCAAAACCATGTATGAAGGAAAACAGTTTCTTTTGTCCTATCAGAGTTATAGTCAGCAAAGAGCAGTTGTAAAACATGACTTAGTTCTGTCTCCCTTTCTCTTTGGAATCTCTTCCTTCCATATTCTTCTACTCTGTTTTCATTTCATACTCTAATCTAGGAACTGTAGTATAGAGAAACTTCCCATGTGGCCCTGAGCTCCGTCTATCAGGCTGTTGCCTTTAGCTCACTGTCAACCAGTTTATCAGTACTATGGCCATTGATGCCCTGTGTTTTCATCTCTCCTCTGTCATTTCTCCTTATCAATTTCCTGGGAACATCTCCGGTGTTTAACACAAAAGAAGAGATCTCTAATTGTGAGATGCAGACATTGGCCTCAGGGAAGGTACTGTGGGTGAAAGAGGCTTTTCTGTACTCCCCAAATCACAGTGACTCTGTTGTTATTGATAGCTTTCTTTGTTGGGGTTTAGCAAATGAGTCACTTATCAAGAACAGGGGGACAGAGTGAAATCAATCATGAAAAGGCTGCCAAAGGCCACGGCAAAGATTTTTCATTTGTAACTCATTCAGAGTTAGAGAACTTCTGTTTAAGAGATGAAAGAGGAATGCTTTGGTTTTCTTCTTCAGTCACATAAGATTAGAGATTTCGGATCTATTTGCTGAGCATTTTATGAGGAAATACAGTGAGGATTCAGTCCAACACATCTACAATTATAAAGGATGAATTCTTGGGGCCCCTGGAAGCCTGCTTCTGCCTGCCACTCCCCCTGCTTGTGTTCTGTATCCCTACACTGTCCAATAAATAAATAAAAACTTTTTTTTAAAACGATGAATTCTTAAAAGTGACTTTGAAATATGTGCTAGTTATCTTTTAGAATTAAAAAAATCTGGGGCGCCTGGGTGGCTCGGTGGGTTCAGCTTCTGCCTTTGGCTCAGGTCATGATCTCAGGGTCCTGGGATAGAGCCCTGCATCAGGTTCTCTGCTCAGTGGGGAGCCTGCTTCTCTCTCTCTCTCTGTCTGCCTCTCTGCCTACTTGTGATCTCTGTCTGTCAAATAAATAAATAAAATCTTAAAAAAAAAAAAAGAATTAAAAAATCCTTTATTTTGTTTAAAAATCTTAAATAATGGGACACCTGAGTGTCTCAGTGGGTTAAAGCCTCTGCCTTCGGCTAAGGTCATGGGGCTCTCTGCTCGGCAGGGAGCCTGCTTCCTCCTCTCTCTCTGCCTGCCTCTCTGCCTACTTGTGATTTTTGTCTGTCAAATAAATAAATAAAATCTTTAAGAAAAATCTGCTTCCCCCCCCTGCCTGCCTCTCTGCCTACTTGTGATCTCTATCAAATAAATAAGTAAAAATCTTTAAAAAAAATCTTAAATAAAAAACAGGTTTTAATAGTGTAGCAAAAGTAATATATCATCAAAAATTATTTGCGCACAGATTTGTTTCTGAGTAGCAAGCGCTCTAATTTTGAACATAATGTTGACTCTATCCCCAGTGTTTAGGTCATACTGAAAAACAAATTTAATCTTCCTTATAAAACTGTGTGTATATCTGTCATTAACATGTTTTTAAACCTTAATTGATGAAGCAGCATTTCAAAACAGGAATAGATCTTACAAATCTCTCTTACAGAGATGAAAAAATTGAGACCCTCCAAAGGTCGAATAGCTGCTCGATGCCACACAACAGTTAAATGCTACCTCATGAAATATACTTTCACTTTTAAATAACATCTGTATTCTTCATAGCACTTAATAAATTTGTATTTATTTACTTATATATTCATTGTCTCCCTTAGCATAACATAAATATTGTAAGGCCAGGGGTTTTGGGTGTGTTTCATTCACTGCTACGTCTCAACATCTATAACAGTGGCTGGCATGTAGTAGGTGTTCAATACATGTTTGTTGAGTTGATGAAAGTACGTTTAGGGCAGAGTACGGGCTATAGTGCGTTTTCAGTTTGGTGTCAGGCCGTCCATGTTTGCTGGCTCAGTAAGAGAAAGTTTCATGTGATAGGTAGAACCTGATCTATGTAATAAAGGCTGACCTTGCTTGGTGGTGGAGGGAGTGAACGTGCTAGATAAGTGTTGCCATGAACTAGAGGCAAAGATCTGGAGGGAGGCTGGCATAGGGTAAGAGTAGGCCACCACTAGTGTTTCGAGATCACACATACTTTTCTCAAATTGGACCCGGTGGAAAAGATAGCCTGACAGCACAGTGAGCACTACCACATTTTTTTCACTGAGAGAGGTAAAATTTCTTGGCCTATTTGACTTTGACTTGAACAGGCCAAAGGTCAAATAGACGTTTGGTTGTCCAGTCAGACATCTGTCTTCAGGATTCAGAAATATGATGGTCCCATCTTCACTACCACATCTGCTGTGATGCCTGTTTTTTTTTCCTAACTTATTGACACAGTCCTCACGAAAGGTGCCAGATTTCCCTATATAATAAAGAATGATGATGATGATGATGGCACTTTGCATTTGTACAGCATATAGGATTTTTCATGACATTTGCACATAAGTGTCTCATGAACAGATTCTGTGCTGCAGTGAATTGCAGTGTCATATAAAAGGATCTGGAATCAGTTGTGCTACCTGGGCAGTGTCTGCTGACCCTAGTGGGGAAATGAAAATTGAGTCTAACTTGACTTTTCATTTTCCAGTTAAAACATCACATCAGTTAAAGGCAGATCAACAGCCACACTGGTATTCAGAGTTCCTATTCTGCATAAGACAGCATCAATCTATTTAGTCTTTGTACTATCTTGAGTTTTAGATACATTACATATAAATGTTTCCCTGGTTTAAAGAAGTATTGCATTAGTCAGTGAAATGATGGGTCAGTTTTAAGAGTCATTACTGCTCGTTCATGGAAAGTATATTGATGAAGATACCCAACGAGTGTCTTGCCATTCTAGCTTATAAAATGCTGCTTAGGGGCCTAAATCATGTATCTCCCTGAACCCTATCCATAGGAGGCAGGTGACCCAATGAGAAGGTTTGGCGTCTAGGAACCAGCCCTGGCCTACCTTGACCATGGAACTAATGAGGCTATTATGATAGTCCAGTGTATTTATTATTTAACTAAATCATTTATAGATAAGATATGTTCATCGGGTCTGGATTTAATATTTCATATATTCATATGTGTTTTGTACTTCAAAAGAACTTTCAAATCATTGATTTCATTGGTGTTAAGACACATTAATACATGTCTCCATGTAACATGAGAGAAATGTGGTACTTTTTGAGAAATGTCCCAAATGCCATATAAATATAGTGCTTTCATTATTTTTATAAAGTAAGTGAAGAAAACCATACTTAATATGTAAATAGCTTTTGGTATGCCTTTCTATAAGAAGGATGACTTAAACAGAAACAACAGAGAGTACACAAATAACATTCCAACTAGGGTTGCCAGATAAAATACAGGATGCCAAATAAAATTTGAATTCCAGATAAACAACAAGGAATTTTTCAGTTTGTGTCCCAGGTATTGTATTTTTTTAGTATAAATTTGTCCCAAATATTGCATTATTTTAGTAGTTCACATTTAACTGATTGTCTTGGATTTTTATTGGCTAAAACTGCCAATCCTAGATGCAATGTAGGATCAGGCAGGCCCTAAATTTTGTGATAAAGGTTTTCTTCAGTCATAGTATATTATTCCATGGTTCTTGAATGCGTCATCCAATTCTCTTTCCACTCTAAAAGAAGTCTGTGTTTAGAACATTATTGGAACTGTTTAGGTATCAAATCTGTTTATCTGCTTAACAGCAGCAGGCTTCTATGAATGGAGAAATTTCTGTGATATGAGAGTTCAGAACCTCTGAGGATAAGACTTTAAGTGACTATTAATAACCAGAATGATATTACCCATTGGCTATCCTCAACTTTGGATCTCATAGGCATAAACTAATATATTCCAAACTGTTCTAGTTTCTTCTCCCACACCTGTTCCCCCTGTATCTATGTTAATGATACTGATACCCACTCTGTCATTCAAGCCAGACACTTAGAAGCCTGGAAATGAAGAGTCTTCCCTTTTCTTATTCTCCTTCTCACACCCAGTCAATCCTGTGGAATTCCGTTTCTCCCAGTTTCCTTGGCTGTCACATTAGTGGCAGCTCCCCCAGTCTCTGTCTCCCCTTCAACTCACTCCATTCACCCTTGCATAGTGGGAAACCCACTGGGCTGATGGAATGCCCTTTCACTGCTGTGGCTCTAGAGGGACTAGACCATATTCTACCTATGCCTGCAGGGACTTAATAAGCAGGGTCTCATAGAAAAAAAAATCAGAACATGGAAGGATCTTGCAGATGCATACATCATTCTGCCTAGAGTGCTTTTTGCTAAGCTCTGCTTATCTCACTGGGTATCTGAGTATCACATTGCTCATCCTCCAGAAAATGCCCCTAGCCATTTGTTTCCTCTGGGTTCTCCCAACTTCCCTCATTTCCGTTCATTCTCATTGATTCCCATCCCACCATAATGATGGGTTTTTGAGCTATTTCTCAGCAACATTTACCCACCTCTAGCAATGATAGACATGCACACACACACACACACACACACACACACATTTGTGTGGGTACATCCACTTTATCCATCCTATTATTGCTAAACGTTTTATATTGAATCATCCTAAGATAGAGCATAATTTGCTTTTCAGCCTCAACAAACTATAATTGTTGGCCTATACATTTAATTATGTCACTTCAGGTCAGATTTTTGTCCTCACGAATTCATAGGGACTTTTGCCTCTTCAG
Organism: Enhydra lutris kenyoni; assembly: GCF_002288905.1. Lineage (NCBI taxonomy): Eukaryota > Metazoa > Chordata > Mammalia > Carnivora > Mustelidae > Enhydra > Enhydra lutris. The sequence goes on from NW_019154123.1 coordinate 2,513,608, forward strand.
TGAGCAAATAGTGGATCTTGTGTTCCCAGACAGATAGTTTATATTCTTTTAAAATTTACATTTTTGTTTCTTTTTCACTTAACAATGATAAATTCATTCTCTTTCTCCTTCTTCTTTAAGGCAGTCTAGGGAAATGAAAGTTTGATGGCCAGAACCTGAGAACTAAATGTACTTTTTAAATAGACTTAGAATTAATATATTGCAGTGGGATGCAAAAATCCCTTTCTATCCTTACCCAGTGAAGCAAATATTATTGGGTGAATTATTTCATACAAGAAACTTATCTCTAAACATTTAGCCTTAACTGTGTCCTAAACAACTCAAGATTCTTTTATTAGTAATTTCTAATATTTGTTAGGCAAAATTTTCTTTTACGATGTCTCCCAACACCACTTCTAAGATGCGACATCATTATCTTGCCAATGAGATACATTTCAATAATAGCTTTTCAATTTCTCTAAAAATTCTAATTTCTTCCCCAGTTTCCCATGCCTTTCAATAAATGAATCTCCCTCAGCTCTAGAATTTCTTTCTGCTCATTAGTGCTGTATATAAGCTCATTCTTATGAACTCACAGTTGTCACGTATTTTAAGTTTATCTTCTGTGGCAAGTACTAGCCTTTGACAGGTTAAGTTTATCTGTGGGTTACTAGAGTGATAATGGTGGACACACCAGGAACTAGGGATAAAATCTGAAGTGGCAGATGCTGTGGAAACATTGGATCTTGAGATGAGAAAGGTTCAGTGGGATGCAGAGTAGCCAGCCCCAAAGGATTCTTTGACGTGCAAATGGAAGCAGAAATGGAAGTAGAAAAATGAAAAGAAATGTTTGCATCAGGAGGTAATGTTGGGGCAAAAATAGTCACAGGTCCCACCAGGAATTACGAAGAAAACAGACCCCAGGGTTTAAGATAGCTCCCTGATGCTAACTATCTCCCTGGTACAGAAGCTCTGGCCTTTCTCCGCAGAGATACCTTGGCCCTTTTGCTACACCTCAGAAACAGCCCTTGAAATTCAAGAGGGGCACGTGGGTGGCTCAGTTGGTTAAGTGGCCAACTCCTGATTTCAGCTTGGGTCATGATCTCAGGGTTTTGAAATCAGGCCCATGTAGGGCTCCGCGATGGGTGTGGGGCCTGCTTCAGACTCTCTCTCTCCCTCTGTCCCCCCCCCACCCCTGCCAAAAAAAGAAATTCCAGAAAATGTGAGGGTTATTGACATTGGTTGTGTTCTCAGCTTGGTAGAATAGACAAATCATTCAGAGTCCAGGACTTTATCCTAAGAATCGGTGGTTTGTAACAGAGCTACTGTGTGATGAGGTATGTGTGTCTGAGGGGCTTGTGATGAGGTATGTGTGTCTGAGGGGCTTGTGGCTGTCGGTTAGATCTGGAAATTGTCCACATATGGTTTTAACGGAAGACTTAGGTGTGAAAGAAATTATTCAAGGAGAGAGTGAAGAGTGAGAAGAAAAGCATCATTTAGCACCTGGATGAAAGAAAAAAGTGCCATTATATGGGGACTGAGAGGACAGAAGTGACTACCCTTCGTAATATTGCAGCCTGCCTGCCCCCATCTTTTATTACTCCTGACTCTTTTATTCTAATCCAGGTTTTCCATTTTCTATAGCATTTATCATCTACTAAAATACTATATAATATAATTTAGTTTTTAATCATTGTGTTGTGCTTTTTATCTTCCCTGCTCCCTGTTTCTTACTGGAAGGCAAGCTCCATGAGGGCCAGTGCTTTTGTTGATGTATTCTAAGCAGGTAGAACAGTGCCTGGTACTCCAGAGCAGTTTATTGAATAAATGAAGAAAATAATGTCTCAACAAGTAAGTTTTAGTTGATAGTGTCAAAAATTGATGGGAAGTCACCTAAAACAAGTGAGGCAGTTAGTAATCCACTGATGCTCTAAGGGGAAACCCTACCAATGGCAAGATAGGAACAGATGCTGGACTAGAGTTGGGTTGAATGATGGATGGTGGGTGAGGAATTGCGAGGGCCAACAGGAATTACTCTTTCAAAAGACTTTGCTTGAAAGAAAAAAGTGGTACTCACAGGAGGACTTGGGGTCAAGGAAGGATTTTACATTATTTGTTTTTGTGGTTTTTAATGATTGAGACTCACAGGACAATGGCAGAACATAATCTGTTCCCTGGCAGTGGTGAAGGGATCAGCTTTCTGTTAGGGGAAGGTCACTTTAGTGGTTGTGGAGAGGGTGGCCTAGAGCTGGAGAGACGAGGCTTAAGGACCCAGCTGGGCCACTACTATCAGAGAGGATGGGAGGGTTGTTATCCCTGACCATGCCTGGGTCTCTTCTCCACTGGCTGTCATTGACCACCATTCCTTCCCCTCTGCCCTGCTCTTCTGCTTCAACCCCCTGGAATGCCTTCTGAAATTAGCAGTTTCTCGTAGTCTCTCTGAAATTTTACCTCCTGGATTTAGGTGAAAACTAGTTTTCTGAAGGTCCTGTGATGGTGTTTGGAGATAGGCCTTGAAGTACTTGGTTTAGATGAGGTCAGGAAAATGGGGCCCTCATGAGGTGGTCTTCTAAGAATATCAGTCACCCCCAGCACAGCCCTTCCTCCACCTCCCAGCCACGTGAGGATACAGCAGGAAGATGGCCATCTGCAGGCCAGGAAGAGGACCCTTATGAGGGGACAAAATTGGATAGTACCTTGATCTTAGACTTCCCAGCTTTCTGAATTGTGAGAAATAAATTCCTGTTTATTCTTGCTTAAGACATTCCATCTATGGTCTTTTGTTATGGTACCTCAAACTGACTAATACACAATTCTATTTATTTTGCTGCTCAAATTGTTCCACATTTGGTCACTGGGAGCACTTTAGGTTGTGTTCTGTGTCCCTTTGACATAACCTCATCATTAGAAGTTGTTTTTTTTGTTTGTTTTTTTTTGTTTTTTTCCTTTTGAACCCTAACTTCCTGGCAATACAAGATTCTCCAGGCTCATTTAGTGTATATATCCTCCCCCTGTCCTAGAATCAGGCATTTCTCCAAGGAGTCCTGATTCTTTTTATTAGAGAATTGTATTAAAAACCAAGATCTGGGGACACCTGGGTGGCTCAGTTGGTTAAGCATATGACTCTTGATTTCAGCTCATGTCATGATCTCAGTGTCGTGAGATGGAGCCCTGTGATAGGCTCTGCTCTGGGTGTGGAGCCTGCTTAAGATTCTCTCTCTCCCTCTCTGCCTGTCCCTCCCAACACTCATGTGCTCTCTCTCTCTCTCTCTCTCTCTCTCGAGAAGGTGAAGGTGAAAAAATGTAAGTAAGTACTCGAGAGAGAGAGAGAGAGAGAAAGAAAGGAAGAAAGAAAGAAAAGAAGAAGAAAAAAAAGAAAGAACCAACCAAGATCTGGTGCTAAGAGTGTTCATTGCTACTGGGATGTTGTCATTTCCAGGCCTCTTTAGCTGTCAGAGCAAGGAAATATATGTATATGTGTGTACTGACCTGTGTATATACAGCTATCTAAACTATTTCTATATGCAACCATAGTTACTAATAATGGCTAAACATGAGTTCAGTGTGTTGTCTCCAACTCTATTTTAATACCTTTGGTAGAGTACATCTAACCACTTTTTTCCTCATTTATCTGTAGAGTCCCTCTCCAACTGTGAGAAATCTGGCTTTTGCTAACTGCTAATTCCAGAATAGATATATAGCAGGATCAGAATTTTTACTCTTTACCCCTAGAGGAAACAACTTTCTTGACTAAAGGATAGTCCTAATGTACAGTACCTTTTTCCTATCATCTTACTGTTTCCAAAGCATGGAATGCTTCACAAATTTGCATGTCATCCTTGTGCAGATGTCAGGCTTCAGTCCATCATTCTAATTTTAGTACACATGCTGGAGTGAGCCCAATAATCAAAAACAAGCATGATAATATGACGATTGCAGGAAAGAAGAATATACTTACCTATATACAAAAACCTTTTGACATCTGTTATCTAGTTTCGTTGACTTTGTCTGTTTAAAGGAAAAAAGATCCCCCTCCAAACGTACATAAATCATCATATTGTTAAATTACTTAAAAGTTATCAAAATATTCATGTTTTAAAATGTTTAAAAGACATCAAGGTCCACTGTTTTTCTTGTTTACCTCACTTAGTAAATAAGAATACTTGACAATTAGCAACTTAATTGTTTATATATCAGTGAAGGTTTAGTGGTAGAATTTTAAGATCTAAACAAAAGTTTATCTTTTTAAAAAATTAAATTAAGCATCCTTCCAACCTCATCTTTCTTCTGCCTTATTTTCACTATCAATAATTTATGACTTTGTAAAGCAAAGGTCGTGTTTAGTGTCCACCCCCCCCATCTCAAAGGCTGCTGATTATGAGTTATGTTTACTTATTTATTAAAATATTTATAATAAATACACATTGTTCCTTACCATCCACTTAACTCTTTACTACCTCTGGTTTCACTTAAAATTTTTTCCAGCTCTGTTGAAGGATTGATTATTAACAGTTAAAAACTGTATACAGTTAAGGTGTACAATGTGATGTTTCAGTGTACTCACACATTGTGAAATAATTACCACAATCAAGCTAAGTAACATATCTATCACCTCACATAGTTACCTCTTTTTTAAAATTTTATTTTATTTAAATTCAATTACATAGTTACCTCTTTGTGTGTATGGTGAGAATACTTGTGATCTGCTTTTAACAAATTTCAAGTCTGTAATACATGCTTTATATTAGATACAATGCCATGTTGTGTATTATATCAGCAATAATAAAAATAAATACTTTCATACAACTGACAATGGATGTAATTTTTACACATTTAATTGCAAATATTTTAACCTTGGCCAAAAGAACCCCTATTTTTGTTTAGTATCACCTAAGTTATGTTTTATTTTGTCACTAAAAGATTTTGGATGACTGGATCACATAGAAATAACCATTTTTAAAATACAGAGTAATGTTCTTGTTTGGAAAAAAGAAAACCCATTTTAAATTGTGTGTGTGTGTATACTACTTAACTTCTTTCCTTTAAATGAAGCATTGCTAGCTATAAATCTCTGTATTTTTATAAATGTGGATGGGCTCACCTTAAGCAGAGAAATTGGAAAGACAACAAGTTATTTTTCAAGTGTTTTCTAAATAATAACCACCAAAAACGTTATATGATATTTGTAAGTTGTGATTGAATCAATGATTTTAGTCATATTTCCCAAAGGCTGGGTTCTTTTGAAGGTGAAAAAACGTAAGTAGGTTTTCTCATAGAACCTGGACTAGTTTTCTAAGGCTGCCATAACAAAAATACCACAGACCAGGTGGCGGTGGCTTAAATTTATTTTCTCACACTTCCGAAGGCTGGAAGTCCAAGATCAAAGTGTAGGCCAGTTCAGTCTCCTTGGGGACCCGGATTCCACCCTCTTGTTGCGTTGTCACGTGGTTGTTCTTCTGTACGTGCACGCTAATGGTGTCTCTTCCTCTTCTCGCAAGGACACTGGTCATATTGGATTAGGGCCCATCACAGTGGCATCTTCTCAACTTAATCATCTCATACCAAATTACTTTAAAATATGGTCACATTCTGGAGTAGTGGGATGGGGACGTCAACATACGAATTTGGGGGGGACACAATTCCAACCGTAACAGAACATTTTGTTGTGGCTTCTAGAAATCAGACTCTGTATTCTGTTTGTCATTGCTTTTGGTTTTAATTATGCAATTCTTACCTTAGAGGATAGTTGAAGTTTATCCTGGAAGAAAAATGCTAGTTGGCAACTGCGTTGTTTGTCTTTAATTTCCCTTTCTTATTCTTTTTCGGAGAAGTAATTCTTGGTCTTTTTTCAGGGGTTCATGCACAGCTTTGAAAATCTGATGAAAGCTATTATATCATTTAGCTTTGACAAACTGCCTCAAAACTCAGTGGCTTAATACAATAAACTTTTTTTTTTTTTTTTTTAATCAATACACTGTGTGTTGGTGAATTGGGCTGGTCCCAGTGAGGACTGCTGATCAGTGTATTGGATGAGCTCAGTATGCATTGCGGTCACCTGGTTTCCAATGGCTTCACTCACATGTCTTATGGTTAACTGTCTGTATGTACTGGTGGTGGAGGTAATTGGTCATATATTATCATCATCCAGCAGGCAGACCTGGCCTGAATCACCTGGTTGTGTTCATAGGGTTTTCAAGAGCAGGAAGGAAGAAAAAGCCCCAAAGAATAAGTTTAAGTCTCTCCTTGTATCACTTTCATTGGTATCTTCTTGGCCAAAGCAAGTCATATCAAGTCCAGATTCAATGCGTAGAGAAATAGACTCCAGCACTGGATGGGAGTTGCAAAGCCACAGTGCAAAGGGGCACACCTGTGGGAATAAGAAGAGTTTGTGGTCTCCACTGAGAGGGAGGAGGAGGTGAAGTGATGAGAACAATCAACTGAGTAAACTCTGTTGTTACAAGTGTTTTCCCCCAGGTGGAGTAATTATTTTTTCAGAAGAAATGAAGGCTCTCCTCTGAAGAAATACAGTTGCTGGCTGTTGAGAATGAAAGCATACCAGGAACAGGAAATGGAAAAAGGGTCTGAGGGGAAATGGGTAGAACACTCACAGCATCTGCTTCATGAGCTTTTGGAAATGTGAAACAAACCCTCTGAGTTCTCCGTAGATTAAAACCTGAGAAATTTGCCTGTGGGGAACCAAAGACTTTTTTTTTTTTTTTTTCTGTAGAGGACATTATTTTTTGTTAATTCATTTTTTGAATGTGAACAGTTGACCAGGTGACAACAGGAGATACTTTTTTATACAGTTAAAAAAAGCAGAGCTCTGGAAATTTCATTCCCAATTCCCCCATTGCCATATTATTGAACTCAAAATACCAAGAATGAAAATGCTCAGCTGAGAATCCTAGAAATCATACTTTTCCTCTGCAAACATGTAATGTAAATCTAAAATCAGGAATTCATAGTCTCACAAAAAGAACAATTCCTTGATTATTCCTGATAGTCACCATTGATTATGTCTAATTGTTCTAATATCAGTTTGTCAGTTTCTTTATACCTTAATTCACCATCAAAGTTAACTCTTAATCCCTCCTCTATTTATGTAGAGGGCTGAACATAGTCCTAAATACATCATAGAATGAATTGCTAAACTATTTAATTTAGGATGTGTGGGTATTAAAAGCCTTCAACCCTTGACCGAGTTTCATTCTACAAATATGATAGAGGAAACTTATGTTACTCCAAAATATCCAAGGGAACTTCACTTGCCTCCTCATTAAAAAAAACAAACAAACAACAAAAAACGTCAAATCCGTAAATTCTCATGGCTTAAGTTTATTTAAAAGCTGACAGCTTCCATGCCCAGATTGGAAAGGGAATTTCAGAAGACATGAACCTGATGGATGTTGTCATTTTCTGCAACATATTTAGATTTGGTCTTCTTCCTGCCTTATAGGCTAGAGTTGAGTAGCAAAGGAGAGGGGACTTTATCAGTCAGTTTTTCCCATAATAATTCTGATTAACAAGTCACAAAAATTTTGGTGGCATTCAACAATAAGCATTTATTGTCAGACTCACAGGTCTAGGTCTTCTTCAGGCTGTAGATCTATGCATCGTCTGGGTTAGATCTACTTCATGTATCTTCTGCTGGACCCAAGCTGGTGGGATAGCAGTCACTGGGATATGTCTTCTCTTGGTAATGGACAGAATCTCCTAGAAGGACAAATGAAAGTGCTCAATATTTGTTAAGACAAAGGCTCTGGTCTGGTTCACTGACATTTCCATATTCCATTGGCCAAAGTAACAAAACAAAACCAGAGGCAGGTGTGGATAATGCATCCTGCTCACCAAGAGGTCATTGTAAGAGTGAGATGCACAAAATCTCCAGAATGGTAAAGAACTGGGACCAACAGTTCCATCTACCACAGAGGGGTAATTGTTTCTGGAAATAAAAACTTCCTTGGAAATTTAATGGGCAATATTTATATGGTTCATTGATATTTAGTGCTTAAAATGGAATTGCATTATTGTGCTTCTTGATTCATCTGAGTCTGGGAGAATTCAAAGATACTTTCTATAATAAGTTTACTTGAATCAGTGAGGAAGAGTTTCAGTTCTTTTTTCTCATATCTCCAAGTATTGCTTGAAAATTGGACTCTTTTTCTGTGCTGATTTCTTCTCCCTTTTTCAGTATCTATTAACACCCTTGTTTTAATTCAGCCCCGAGGTACTGAAGAGTGAGCCGTATGGGGAGAAGGCTGATGTCTGGGCGGCCGGCTGCATCCTTTATCAGATGGCAACTCTGAATCCCCCCTTCTATAGCACCAACATGCTCTCCCTGGCTACAAAAGTAAGCACTGTTGGGAGACAAAAGGGTCTTGTGTTGCTAAAAATGCCATTCCTTTTCTTCCTAAACAGAACATTTGTGATTTTTATAAAACCATCTATTAAAAGCAGGCACATTGTTTTATTGGCCACATGATCCAGTTCATTTTTTCCCCTTTCTTCTAAATATACATCATGTACTATGGCGCATTCCCCCTATAATTGTCTTCATTTATCATAGAAAATTATACAAATAAATATATCAAATTACTTTTGGTCTTTTATTTTTAATTGTGGTTTGGACTTCCTGCTATCAGCATTTGATATTATCCTACACTCATTTATTGGGGATCTGAGGCTAACTTTAACTCAGTTTGAAGAATACAATCTGTGCTCAAGAGCTGCTTAATTGATGTTAATTTTTTATTTGTTGGGATGTTTTTGTTTCTGATTAAAATTTGTGCATGGTTATAATGCTCATTGAGTAGCTTTCATGTTGTGGCCAAATATTGTACATACTAATGGCCTCTTTACGTCCATCATGCTGGTCTGTCTGTTTTGCAGATAGTGGAGGCAGTGTATGAACCGGTGCCAGAAGGCATCTACTCTGAGAAAGTGACAGATACCATCAGCAGGTAATCATTCTCACCATTTCAAACCCATAGGGACTATCAAGAAATACTTCTCATCTCTACAGATTTACTATGTAAATATTCATGAAGAGGAAGGGCTCCCAAATAATCCAAACCTAGAAAAATATTTGTGCATCACCAGTAATGGTGACCATCTGGAAGCCAGTGAAGTGTGTCCAAGAGGAAGTGGTATATGCACGTGAAATATGCAGCCATTAGAATGATTATTCAGAAGGCTTTGTATCAACCTGTAAAACAAAGATGATAAGAAGCAAACAGGATGTAGAGCTGTTTGTAACTATGATAAAAACTGTAAATACATGCATGAATGTTGGAAAAGACTAGACAAGGACATTAGAAACTAAAGAAGACCATGTTAGATGATAAAATTGCAACCACTTTTTCATTGCTATTTTTAAATTGGTAATGTTATGTTGTATAATAATTTTTCAAAGAAAGTCAGAAAGAAGTACTCCAGCCATCAATATAGTAGGAGTTTAATGAAAGTCATTTCCTGTTGCATTCGCAAAATTCTGACCTCACAGGGCTTGTCCCAGCTGACTTGTCACCCTTCTCTCCCACTTTCCTTCTGCTCCCTCGCTGCCAGCCACAGGGAGCTCCATGCGAGTCCTGGCATGTGCCTGCCTCTTGCCCTTTATCCTTCTCTTCCCTTTTCTCTGACTTCTCTTCCCTCTGGTACATGCGTGGCACAGGCCCCCACTTCCTTTGTGTCTCTGCTGTTATTTCCCATCATCAGGGAGCCCATTCTGATGCCCCCACAGCTCTCCACTTTTTTGTCCCCTAGCCTGCTGTCTAAAGCTTGCAGCACCCATCTCCCAACATGTTAGAAACGTGTGTGTGTGTGTGTGTGTGTGTGTGTGTGTGCACGCGTGTGCATGTGCAGACCTATTTCTTTATTGCCTGTCTTGTCCCCACCAAAAGGAAAACTCTACAAGAGCAGAGACTTTTCCAGTCTGGTTCATAGTTCTCCAGTGCCCAGAGCAGTGCCTGGGACAAGATCAACCCTTAACAAATACTGGTTGTATGAATAAATGACTTGTTTTCCGACTGATTGTTATTTCTATATCAACACATGCTCTTAAGTTAGCTCAAGATTACTTCCCTCCCCCATAGAGCTGAGTCAAATCCTTATTATAGAAATCCCAGAGTCACCCAGATAGAATACCTATCCATTCTCCTGCCCATTTGCCTATAAATTTGGTTCTGTATCTATCCTGGCACTTAGCACCACCTCTGATGGAATGTAAGAGATATATTCCCTTCACTTTCTCCTCCCAGCTCATCGTTTTGCATTAATAGGTACTCCTCACAGTTTGTAGAGTTATATCTTGAATCTTTCCTTGCCCAGCACTATCCTGTCCTACAGTTCTAAGGAGCCTAGGCCCAGCCAGGGCTGAGTTGCACTAACTGCAGATTTTGAGCAAACATTTGACCCTTCTTTCTGCATCTCTATTCCCTCATCCAGTTAGGCTGGTGTAATAATTATACAAGGTAACTGTGAAAATCACTTAGCATAAAGCTTGTTGAATGGTAAATCTTAAACAATACTGGCAGTTGTCATTGTTAATATTAGGAGAAATGAGCTGAAACCCCTTTTTGAATAATCTGAATTCTGCATATATTAGATCATGCCCTGTTGCTAATGAATCCAAACAAAGGTATTTAAATTTCTCCTCTCCACGATTTGGACCTGTTCTCTGCTATTTGTTTTCTGGAGAGTGACTCAAAAATTCAAGAAGTCTCCAGAGATGTCAAGACAAGAATACCAGATTTACTCATTCAATTTCTTCTTTTCATAGGTATTTGAGCATCACAAAGAGTAGGGGAGGGATGGCACAGTGAAAATATACAGAGACATTATTCTGATTTTGTGGCACTGGGCGAACAGGACCTTAATTTGCTTCTGACAGGCTCCCTGGCTGTTGGTATCCATGTGCCTGGGGCTAACAAGTTGGTGGAGGAGTCAGGTACCAACATCACTTGGAAAGGTTAAGAACATCAGTAGATTGTGGAATCAGCTGGATTTTAATCCCTACTCTTCCACCTATCCCCTTTTCTCATCTGTGATGTACAGGTAGCAATAGTAACCACTCACGGGGTTGTTCTGAAGATTAAATAAGATAATGCTTTCAGTGCTTTTAGCATGATACCCAGCACTTAGTGAACCCTCAATAAAATTAGATATTATTGCTAATAATAGTAGTGTTACTATTTATGGAATTAAGTATATAAATTAAATTATGATAAACTAGATGAAGAATGGTAAAGGGAATGAGCAATGAGTGATTCCAGAAGGACTTGGCCTAGTCTAGGGACTTTAGGAAGTTTCTGTGAAGAAAGAGCCTATAATCTGAGACCTGAACAACCATTAATCCTCAAATAGTAAAGAGTAGAGGAAGCATTTCACAGACCAGCATAGAGCTTATTAGTTTGAGGAACTAGAAGAAATTGGAGATGTAGCATGTTAAGTCAGGGAGAGAATAACCAAAATGATTAGGGCCTGGGGAGGCTGATGGGGCCAGATTGACTACGTCTGATAGGCCATCTTGAGGGTTTTGAATTTTTTTCAAGAGTACTGAGGAGAAAACTTAAGGTTATTTACAGGTGGGATATAGAGAAAATTTCTTCTGTAACAAAGATCATCCTCGCTGCTTTGTGGACAATAGATAGCAGGGAATGGCGGCAGGAGGCAAAGCAGGTCCAGCTGTCCACCAAGACATGATGGCAGCTCTGACTAGAGTGGTGGTATTGTTGATGGAGAGAAGTGGAGCTGTTTCCATGGTGGCTTGGCAGTTAACAAGTTTGGGGGTACAAGCATGAAAATGGAATGACATTGAAAATGTGAAAACAATTGGGTTTATTCTGTGGAACTTCAGAAAATGGAGCCAAGACCATGGAGTGGAGTCCCAAGGAGGCTCAGGTCAGTTTGTCATTAGAAGTGTGTGTCAGAATTGTAGATACCCAAGCAAGGCAGACTGCGGGGTGGAGAGTGAGTTCCCCAGCACCACAATGTTTAAGGGTATGAATGATCACTATTAAGGGACTCTAGATTAAATATTTGTTAGGATGCTTTTTTGTTTTAAGATTTTATTTATTTGAGAGAGAGCATAAGAGAGAGTGATAATGAGCAGGGTTTGGAGTAGGGAGTGGCAGAGGAAGAGGGAGAAGCAGGCTCCCCACTGAGCAGGGAACTCAACATGGGGCTCAATTGCAAGACCCTGGGATCATGACCTGAGCTGAAGGCAGACGCTTAACCAACTGAGTCACCGAGGTGCCCCTATAAGGACACTTTCAATTCAAAATAACTAAGATGCCATAAGTAAGAACTGATAATTTTATTTTAATTTTATAACTGACTATACATGAAGATGACTGTGCATTCTATAGCAGATGTGGTTTTCACTTAAGGTTATTCAAGACTCATTGTCTGGGTTCACATCACAAAGTTTTATCTTTAGAAAATTTGACATAAAACCAAATTCAGTCATGAATTTTATGCAATTAAATATTTAATTTGCTTTGGATTTTTAATCTTTAAAAATTAAGTTTCAAAAGAATAAGGAAACAAATTTAATCTTCTATTTTCTTAGTTTCCTGTTTTCTTCAGAAAATCAATGCAAGGAATACATAAAGGCAAAAGTAGTCTTAATGATCATTTATGACTCAGCAAATCATCAGGCTCAGAGCTGATTACCAATAACATGATAGAGCCTTTGAAATGCAAGACAGCCATCGATGGGCAAGTTCACGAGACTCATTCTTAATTTCACACTTGGTGTTTCCAGTTACATGATCTTCTTGCTTGTTCTGCTTTTCCATCTTCTCATTTTCACCTTCTACACCCCGACTTGGGTAGAGCGCGTGCAGTTGTGTGTCTCACATGCAATCTTTCCTTTTTCTTGTTTGTTCATGTGGTGTATTAGCACATTCTGTCACTGGAACTTTTCTTTCCCAGCAGGCTTTTACACTGGGAGAATAACTTAGCAACACTGAAGAGTCTGGGGCAGAAAATAAATCCATTTTGTTGCTCTGCCCAGTACCAGCATTACTATTTTTACCTTCCAGTACCCTGTTCAGAGAATATTGTCTGTTTACTTTCTAAAAGAGAAGAACATTTCCTTTTATGCACAAAATCTTCCAATTGCCTTACATCTCTCTATCTGTGCCTGGTTGCAGAAGCCGTCTGGTGCTTTGTTTCAGAGGCGGTTATGATGACTAGCACAGTTAATGTTTTCGGCTAGTTCTAAGGACAAGTGGATCTTTACATTTTTCACCCAACCTTCAGTTCTTTGGTTTTCTCTTTTTTAAAAAATTTCCCCAAAGTAAATTTAACATGTTCCATTTTGTAAATTTATGGTGTACAGTGTGTCACTTCAATATATTTATATATTATAATATGATTGCCAATGAAGCAATATTAATCACATTACATAATTATATTACAATATCATTGGCTGTATTCATTATTCAATGCATTAGACCTCCATTATGTGTTTATGACTCATTACAAGTTTGTACCCTTAGACACCATCATTCTTATCCCCCCAATGCTCATGTCCTGGTAACCACGATTTGTTTTCTATTTTTTTATAGGTCTGATTTTTCTAGATTCCATATAAGTGTTGTCATACAGTACTTGTCTTTCTCTGACTTACCTCACTTAACACAATGTGCTCGAGTTCCATGTATGTTGTCAAAAATGGGAATCTATCTTCCTTTCTCCTGGCTGGTAATATCCCCTTGTATATATGTACCACCTCTTTTTTATTCATTCACATGAGAATGGGTATTTGGGTTTCCATATCTTGGCTATTGTGTATAACGCTGCGATAAACATGGGAATGCAGATACCTCATTGAAATTCTGTTTTCTTTGCTGTTGGGTATATTCCCAGAAACAGAATTGCTGGGTCATATCGTAGATCTATTTTTTAATATTTTAAAGGAATCTCCATATTGGTTTTCATAGTGGTTGGACCAGTTTACATTCTCACCAGGAGTGTGTGTATATCCCCTTTTCACCAAATCTTCACGATCATCTGTTATCTCCTTTCCTTTTGATGATAGCCATCCTAACAGGTGTAAGGTGATAGTTCATTGTGGTTTTTACTTGAATCTTTTTTTTTTTTTTTTAAGATTTATTTGTTTGAGAGAGAGAGCGGGCTCAAGAGAGAAGGAGAGAAAATCTGAGGCAAACTCTGTGCAGAGTGCCGAGACCAATGCAGGGCTTGATCTCGTGACCGTGACATCATGACCTAAGCCAAAAACAAGAGTCAGCTACTTAACCAGCAGCCACTTATGTGCCCCGTTTGCATCGTCTTGATGATTAGTGATGTTGAGCATCTTTTCATGTGCCTTTTGGCCATTTTGAAGTCCCTTTTGGAAAAATATCTATATATCTATTTTGTTTGGCCCATTTTTAATCAAATTATTATTATTATTTTTTTTAAATATTGTATTTATTTCTTTGACAGAGAGACACAGCGAGAGAGGGAACACAAGCAGGGGGAGTGAGAGAGGGAGAAGCAGGCTTCCCACCAAGCTGGGAGCCTGATGCGGGGCTCGATCCCAGAATCCTGGGATCATGACCTGAGCCGAAGGCAGACGCTTAACGACTGAGCCACCCAGGTGCCCCTCAAATTATTTTTTTAAGTGTTATTAAATTGTGTTTAGTTCTTTATGTGTTTTGGATAGTAACCCCTTCTCTGATATGTAGTTTGTAAAAATTTTATCTGCTCCATAGGCTGCTGTTTCATTTTGTTAACTGAGTAGCAAAAGCTGTGCAGAAGCTTTTGAGTTTGATGTAGTCCCATTTGTTGTTTCTTTCTTTTGTTGTTTGTGCTTTTGGCATCACACTCAAAAAATCATTGCCAAGACCAATATCAGGAAGCTTCTTCCTTCCCTTTCTTCTTTCAAGATTTTTTTTTTTTTTTTAATTTATTTGACAGAGATCACAAGTAGGCAGAGAGGCAGGCAGAGGGGCGGGTGGGGAAGCAGGCTCCCCGCCGAGCAGAGAGCTGGATGTGGGGCTGGATCCCAGGACCCTGAGATCACGACCCGAGCGGAAGGCAGAGGCTTTAACCCACTGAGCCAAGAGTTCTATGATATCAAGTCTTAGGTTTAAGTCTCTGATGGATTTTGAGTTAATTTTTGTGGGTGGTGTGAGACAGGGGCCACTTGCTTTGTTTTGCATATACTTCAGATTTCCCAGCCCCGTTTGTGGACGAGACTGTCTTTCCCCCAGTGGTTGTTCTTGGTTTCATTGTCAAATATTCATTGACTGGATATGCTGGGATTTAGTTTTGGGCCCTCTATGCCCTTCCATTGGTCTATGAATCTGCTTTTGTGCCAGTACCATAGTGTTTTTATTAGTATGGTTTTGTAGTATAGTTTAAAATCAGGAAGTGTGATACCTCCAGCTTTAGTCTTTTTTTCTCAGGATTGCTTTGGCTATTCAGGGTCCTTTGTGGTTCCACACAAATTTTAGGATTGTTTCTACTAATTCTGTGAAGAATGCCTTTGGTATTTTTATGGGAATTGCATTAAATCTGTAGATCCTTTGAGTGGTATGGCCATTTTAACAATACTTATTCCTCCAAAACATGAATACAAAATGTATTTCCATTTGTTTTTGTCTTCTTCAGTTTCTTTTAGTCAAGTCTTATAGTTTTTGTTGTATAGATCTTTCACTTCCTTCGTTAAATTTATTCCCAAGTATTTTATCATTTTTGATGCCATTGCGGTTTAGATAGTTTTATTTCTTTTTCCAATGCTTCATCATTAGTATAAAAGAATGCCACTGATTTCTGTGAGTTGATTTTGTAACCTGCCACTTTCCTGAAATCATTGATTAATTCCAACAGTCTTTTTGATTGACTCTTTGGGATTTTTTTATATGTGAGATTATATCATTAGTAAATAGAGAAATTCTTACTTCTTTCTTCCAGATTTGGATGCCTTTTATTTCTTTGCTTTGCTCTAGTTAAGACTTTTCCAATTCTATACTAAATAGGAATGATGAGAGTAGGGAACCTTGCCTTGCTCATGATCTCAGAGGAAACACTTTCAGTTTTTCTCCATTCAGTATAATGTGACCTGTGGGTTTGTCGTATTTGGACTTTTTCATGTTGAGATATGTTCTTCTATACCCAATCTGTAAAGGGTTTTTTATCATAAAGGGATTTTATATTTTGTCAAATATTTTTTCTGTATGTATTGAGATGATCATATAGTTTTAATCTCTCATTTTACTGATGTGACAAATTACGTGTTTGTGTGTGTTGACTCCTCCTATAGCCCAGGGATAAATCCCACTTGGTCATAGTGCTTAATCTTTTTAATGAATTCTTGAATTTTGTTTCCTAATATTTGGTTGAGAATTTTGCATCTATATTCATCAGGACTATTTGTCTATAATTTTCTCTTCTTGTGGTGTCTTTAACTGGTTTTGGTATCAAGACAATGCTGGTTTTGTAAATGAGTTTGGAAGTGTTCCCTTCTCCTCAATATTTTTAAAGAGTCTTATGAGGACTGGTGTTAATTCATCTTTAAATGTTTGGTAGAATTCACCAGTGAAGCTCTCTGGCCTTGGAGTGTCCTGTGTTGAGAGTTTTACTGACTCAATCTCTTGAGTCACGATTGGTGTGTCCAGATGTTCTATTTTTCCTGATTCAGTCTTGGTAGATTGTGTGTTTCTAGAAATTTATCCATTTCTTGTCTATATTTTTGTAGTATCAGCTGTGATGCCTCCTTTTTCATTTCTAAATTTGAGTCTTCTCTCTTTTTCCTTAGCTTATCTAAAGATTTGTCCATTTGTTTTTTCAAAGCACCAGCTTTTAGTTCATTGATTCTTCCTATTGCTTTTCTGGACTTTACTTAATTTACTTAATTTATTTATACTCTGTTATTATTGCCTTCTCTCTCCTAATTTTGAGTTTAATTTGTTTCTCTCTTTCTAGTTCCTTGAGGTCTAAAGTTAGGTTGTTTATTTGAGATCTTTCTAATTTCTGAATATATGTGTTTATTGCTATGGGCTTTTAGAACAGCTTTTGCTGCAGCGCACAAAATTTGATATGTTACATTTTCCATTTTTTATTTGTTTCAAGGAATTCTTTACTTCCCTATTGATTTTTTCTTTGACCCATAGGTTATTTAGAAATGCATTGTTTAGTTTCCACAAATTTAAAATCTTCTTACTTTCCTTTTGTTGATTTCTAATTTCACATCATTGTAGTAGAGAAGACAGTTGGTATGATGTCAGTCTTCTTAAATTTGCTGAAATTAGTTTCATGGTCTCTCATGTGATCTGTTCTGGAAAATATTCCATGTGTGCTTAAGAAAAATGTGTATTCTGCTGCTATTGGATAGAATGTTTTATATATATATATAAAGTCATGAAATTCTTATATTCTGTGTTTTGGAAATGAAGTCTGATGATACAAGAAGCATGTATGTTTGGGGCTTGGAAGTCTCAATTACTGTGAGGTCCCTCCAACTTCTTATCTCTCTGACATAGATTCTCAACCATCTGCTCCTGGCCCTGTGGCCCCTGCCTGGCCTCCAGCTCCATCTCCCTGACCCTGTCCCATCATTGCTACTGTTCTCTCGCTGGTATGGTGATTGGGTCTGTCACCAGGGAAGGCCTGTGTTCCATCTTTACCCTCCTCCCCTATGGGTTTGTGAATGCAGACAAGGAGAGGATCAGGATGCAGTATGTACCCTGCTGAATCTTGAGGTGAGGCAAAAAGGAAGGCATCTTTAACCAGGCTGGTAGCACCAGGGTGCACTCAGTGGGGGGCTTAGTGGGGCCTCTTGCCCACCTCCAATCCAGGTACCAAGAGCATCTTGATGGCATGGAGTTTGCAGTCACTTGGGAGTCTCCTGTCTACCATGATTTAGGACACTGGTCTATGGGAGGGGAGATTGACTTCCTCACTCTGGCCTGAGCCCCACACTTTCATTTTCTACTGGGCACCCCCAAAATAATGTAGCTGGCCTTGTCTTTCTTTGTTATAAATGCATAGACTGAACTTCATTAAATATGAATTCAGCAGATGGGTAAGTACTTCTCATAACCATAGTGCAAGCCCACTGCCTTAGAGAGAAATAACATAAAGATTAAGCATGATGATAATGTCTAAGATATGTATATTTTACTCATAATCAAGTAAAAAACAAAGAGTAATCAGCAAATTAACAAGTTAGAGTCTTATTTTGACTTCTGTGGTGAATAGTTCTCAAATCTTTCCTGGAGATGTCAGTGTAGGTGAAAGTTGTGTGAACTATAGGTCACTAAATCAAATACAAAAAGTGAAAATTAGATCTTTTTTTCCAAAGTCCAAATAAGTTCAAGTTTATTAAGAAGCAACATGACTTCAGTGAAGTTAGAGATTTTGAATTTGAAAAATAGACAAAATATTGCTGTGCCTGGGTGGCTCAGCTGGTTAAGCTTTTGTCTTCAGCTCAGGTCACGATCCCGGGGTCCTGGGGTCAAGCCCTGTGTCCAGCTCCCTGCTCAGTGAGGAGTCTGCTTCTCTTTCCCTCTGCTCCCCTCCTCCACTTGTGCACATGTGCTCTCTTTCTCTCATTTTCTCATGGGCGAGCTCTTGCTCTTTCAAATAAATAAAATCTAAAAAAAAAAATCATAAACTTTAAAAATAGACAAAGTATTATAACAAATGCCAGAAGTACTTAAAACATGCTAACAATGATCTTGATAATTGATTCCATTGTGTCTAGAATAGCTTTCTATTAGTATTTACCTGGACGATAAATAATGTCCCTCTAGTAAGCTGATTGCCATTTCCTACTTCCAAATCACAGAAAATATTAGCATGAAACGTGTCCAATAAGTTACTTTAAAAAATTATTACAAACATCTTAAACATTTAAGTAACTGCATTGCATTTTATTTTTATGACTCAGGTTTTGTAAGACACACACTAATCAAGTTGGGTTGATATTGCTGCTCTCCAGCTAGAAAAGGCCAATGAGTTGTGACTCTCTAGAAACCTACCTTCCATTTGGTGTATCAGGGCCTACATTCTTGGGATCCCTCTTTGTTTCACTGACCAATGGCTTGGCAGTGATTATAGAAAATAACAAGTTCACACGGGAGAAGATGACTATATCCACCTGTCCTGAGATCCGAGGAGTGGCTTCATGCTCAGCCAGTAGCTCTTGCCTGACATCCCAGTTGCAAAGAGAACAGTGCTGCCTCCCTCTGCTTTCCAAACTTTCCAAATACTTTTTGAGAAGTCTTGGATTCCAAGCTGTGCTTGATGTCCATCTTATCCGAGGAGTTTTGGGTGTGAACACCATGGTGGACACACAGTGGGGGGTTTAACCTTGATCTTCCACACCCATGGCCTGGTCCTGACATTGACCAGAATGCTATAATCAGCTTGTCTTCTCGTAGGTGCCTCACTCCTGATGCAGAAGCCCGCCCAGATATTGTAGAAGTCAGCTCAATGATATCAGACGTCATGATGAAGTATTTAGACAACTTGTCTACATCCCAGCTGGCTTTGGAGAAGAAGCTGGAACGGGAACGGAAGCGTACACAGAGGTACTTTATGGAAGCCAACCGGAATGCTGTCACATGTCACCATGAGCTGGCTCTGTTATGTCATGTAAGTGCACAGCTGTCAGTGTCTTCATGATGTACCCCATTATAAGGTCACCTGCAGTGGTTCAGGCTTGTCTTAAGGGAGGATTATCTTAAGTTAAGAAAATATTAATTGCTACATGCAGTATTTCACTATTATATAGTTCCATTTTGCATTCCTTTCTAGACCTTATAATTAAAATTAAAGTCAATATAAATGGCTTTCCAATGAGCTACCCCTAATTTATTGTATATTGCAAAACTGGCAGCATCAAATAGATCCCTTAGCAATTCTGTAAGTTTACATTATGCTCTTTGTGTAGATAGCAGTGAATACATAGATTTTATTTCTTTAGAAATCTGATTTGGGGAATATGGATGGAAATTTTATGTGTTAATTCAGAGAAGGAAATAATAGTTGTCTTAATTTTATAGTTAATTTTATAAATAGTTGCCTTAGTTTTAGTCTAGTTGTTTTTATTACTATTTGTGGTGGTAATAATGCTGCCATGCTTCAAATAAGAATATGTCCTTCAATTTTTCTTGCCAATAACCTTCAAATTATTTTGATATTTAAGTTTATTTCTGAGCAGAGCTTGAAAAAGGGAAAAGCTACAAATGTCCACATATGCAAGTGACCATGACAGTGATGCTCTTGTTGCTGTCTCTTGTTTTCCCCCATGTGCTTTTGTTGTATCATGACCCATGATCCATTCTTTGCTCATACTCTGGGCTCCCCCAAGCGGGGATCAAGTCAGGGACCCTTCAACCTGGTACATATTCTTTTCTTCCCTCTTGGGCATGGGATCCAAGGAAATGGAAATAGTCCTAACACCCATTCTTTTTTTTTTTTCTATTTTTAAAGATTTTATTTATTTATTTGACAGAGAGAGAGAGAGAGAGAGAGAGAGATCACAAGCAGGCAGAGCGGCAGGCAGAGAGAAAGGGGAAAGCAGGCTTCCCGCTGAGCAGAGAGCCCAATGCGGGGCTCGATCCCAGAACCCTGAGACCATGACCTGAGCCGAAGGCAGAGGCTTAACCCTCTGAGCCACCCAGGCGCCCCCATAACACCCATTCTTAATCAAGGTACTTGGTCATCAAATTCCTTTCCAGGACCCTAAAGACCTGTTCTACCTCAGCTGGGAAAATAATATGAAGAGTTCATTTTAAAGAAGAGACAGCTATAATTTCTTTTCCTTCCTTCCTTCCTTCCATCCTCCCTCCCTCCCTTCCATCCTCCTTGCCTCCCTCCCTTCCTCTGATTTCTTGGATAACAACTTTCCATCAAACTCATTTCTATTAAAAGGAAAGCACTACTGTGTGGTGTGCTTGTCCTGACATTCTTGGAATCTGGAAGTTGAAGATTCAGTGTAGTTTTCTTTTGGGCAGGGAAAAACTCATCTTTATTGCCTTGCTGAGCCCAGCTGTAATTTCACAGAACAATACTTGGTGATTTTCTAAGGCCTTGGTTTGTTTAGGAGCATGTAACTTGGAGTTATAGCTCTTGCTGAACACAGTTAAATCACTTTTCTTGTTATTTTACTACCTGACTTTGTAAAAATTAGGCAACTATGAGAAACACACCATTCTATGCATGTCATGTTGCATTCAGAGTACAATGTTCCCAGGAAACTGAAATGCAAGAGATTTAGCCATTTCTATATATCTTAAGTATTTGAGGCCTTCTATTAAGTTCTGCACTGCAAAGCTACTTAGCCAATTTCCAGTTGGATACAAAAGAGTCAGTTTATATTAGATTCCCTTAGCTGATGTGGGGATGGGCGGAGTTAGTTTAGAATCTAACCACAAAAATCCTCTTATCTTTAGCTAAACACCTTGAGAATGGCTGTTTTATTTATTTATTTACTGCTCAGCTTTTTTTTTTTTTAAACTCTTACTGTGGAAAATTTCATGCATTTACAGAAATAAAGATTGTGCTTCGTGTAGCCACCCGCCAGCTTCAAGAATTTGCTACTTCAGGCCAATCACATACTGTTTTAATGCCCACCCACTACTCACTCCCTGCCCTCCGTAGGTTATTTTGAAACAAACCCAAACCACTATATCATGTCATCCATCAATATTTCAGTACGTATTTGGAGAGCCATTTTAACTGTAGAAATCCAGCTCTCAGGCCATGACTGGGTTAAACAAAGGGAGAAACCTGTAGTTGAGGCGGTTTCGAGGTTCTAGAGGTTCTGTACTCATCTGTAAATTAGGGGGAACACATTACCTATCACAGAAAGCACTAGGATTAAGTAAGTTTTATGTGTTTGAATAAACTGTACAAATGGAAAAGTGGCACAAAATTATAAGATAGCACCTGTTATATAAAGTAAGCAATGATTATGTTAAAAAAATAATTGTTGATGCAACTTGCTAATCCAGTATTAACTGGTCCATTAGTGCCAAATCCACGTGTGGTTTTCATGCAGTTAATAAGTATGTATTGAGCACGTGTTACCAGCCAGCCTTGATGCCCTCATGGAGCATCCAGTCTCATAGGGACCACAGAGAAGTGCTTTGTCTCTTGGCAGTTTATATTACTACGTTTAAAGAACAATCACATATCGTCTCCTTTGGCACTATTTTATGTATACTGATCATTTTTCATCTCTGGATTAATAAAATGTTAGTTAAAAGGAAAAGTGCAGCTTTATTAAAGAACTGAGAAGGAAATATGATTACCTTTAATCAAAAGACAGCATGCAGTTAATTGGCATTATCCTTGCTAAGTACCAATTAATTTCTTTTTAAAAACATACATTGACACCATTGCTGATGGAAAAATTATACGTATAAAATTTTATGTTTCTTTTTTTCTTAAGTCTTGTTATAGTATCATGATTATTTCATTTCAAATATGGTGGAATGTCTCCCAGAGCAGTTAATATCAACAATACAATTACACAATCCAATGATAGGCAATAGTCAAAGGAAAGGGAAATTAGTGGGTACATTATGTAGAACTTTATGAATTCTCAGCACCGATAAGGAGAGCCATTGTGAATTGCTGGAATTTTGCAAATTAAGGGGCAAGCAAATAATTGATAAGAAACATTAAGGACTCCTGTGTCATGGGGTATATGCTACTAACTTTTTTACATATTAGCTTATTCTCAATTATGGCAATAGTCTAGTAAAGACAAGTATTAATATATATTTCAAGAGGACACAGAAATCTTCACTAATAAAGTTCATGCCTGTGTACTGTGGTTTAGACCCTAAGAAAGAGAAGAAAATTTTCTTTCCGAAGAACATTAAGCTGTCTAATTTTTATGATTCAAAATAAAGATCATGAGGAGAGCGGAGTCAAGAATAAAATCTAAGGGTGCTGGGTGGCTCAGTCGGTTTTTAAGCATCTGCCTTCAGCTCAGGTCATGATCCCAGGGTCCTGGGATCGAGCCCCGAGTCAGGCTCCCTACTCAGCGGGGAGTCTGCTTCTCCCTCTCCCTCTGCTCTTCTACCTGCTTGTACTTACTTTCGTTCTGTCTCTCTCAAATAAATAAATAAATACTATTTTTGAAAAAGAATAAAACCAAGCAGAGAAAAATAAGATGTGATTTTTACTTAAATATGTAATAATAAGTCTATTGTGCTACCGAGGATACTGTGGCATTGTAGTAATCAAAATCATGATTGGCATTTTAGCATTATGTGCAACATGTTAAATACACAGAAGTGCTGCCCTTTGGTTGTCATCTTGTATCCCAGACAGAAAAATCAGTTGCAGACAATTCTAAACCGCATGCTGCTTAGATCCTCACCAGCAAATGCGAGGATGAGTGTTAAAACCCAGCCTGAAAAATGTGGGTAATCAATAGAAAACTCCCAATTTCATTCAGATTAGTGGGATTTTGTGGATCCAACTGTAAGCTAATATTAACATTTGTAAATAAAGCATATTTCTATGTGTACAAATGGAGCAGAGTTGAATGTATCGGGGAAACTGATGGGTAATCAGTGAAAGAAGCAAGTTCTTGAAGGGTGAGTTTTGCAGGGATTCCCACTTCTCTTCCAGTGATATTTGACAGGTACTATTATCGTCACCATCTCTGTTTTAAAGCTACGTGATTCTTTCTTTCTACCAGTAGAGTGAGTTTTTTCAGTCTGGAGAACTTTCACATCCATAAGACTAACAGGGCACAAAACAAAAAGAAAAATTGAAAATACTTGCAGTTTATAGTTAATAAAAGAACAAAGATTTGTTGAATATCTTCTGAATGTAAGACATGGTGCTTGCTATTGTGAAGGTTACAAAAGATTATAAGGAGTGGTCGCAGTCGTGAAGTGACTTATGCAGTCTACCTGGGCAGCCAAGATATATATGCAGGAGGAAATCTTGGCAAATACCAAATGATATCTCTGGCTGATATAGTTTAGGGAGGCTCCCAAAACAAGTGGCCTTGAAGTAGGTAAGAAAGTCACTCCTGCATGGAAAAGAATAGTGAAAGTGCATGAGCTCCGGATATACCAGCCTAGCACACTTAGGGCTACTAATCACATTTCAGGAATGGTATTATTTTATGCTTTAACTCAAAAGGCAAGGAAACGGAAACCAAGAGAAGAGACTTTTCCAAGGTTTTTTCAAGACTTTTCCAAACTAGTTTTCTGGTTTCAGACCTTGGACTGATAGTTGGATCTCCTGATTTATAATGCATATTTTGGTATGCATAGTTTGGAAAGTCTGGGAAAGTAGGCTGGTACTAGATGGCAGAAGTTTGTGGAATACCTAATCATGGTATTCATACCTCATGTTTGGATTTGAATCTGGGTAATGTGGACTGAAACCTTATATTTCTCCAGAGTAATTAACAACCAAGTTATCAAACTGAAGGGTAATTCTTCCTTATCATCCATATTTCCTTCTTGAATTTTTTCCCCTGTGGTTTCAACCACACCCCTCCATCCTGATTTCTATCTTACGTCTCTGAACACTCTTTTCTTTTCTTTTTTTTTTTTTTTGTTTTTTAAAGATTTTATTTATTTATTTGACAGACAGAGATTACAAGTAGGCAGAGAGGCAGGCAGAGAGAGAGAGAGAGAGGAGGAAGCAGGTTCCCCGCTGAGCAGAGAGCCTGATGCGGGGCTCTGGGATCATGACCAGAGCCGAAGGCAGAGGCTTTAACCCACTGAGCCACCCAGGTGCCCCCGAACACTCTTTTCTTATTCTCTCTTCCGACCCCGTACTCTTAAGCTTTGATGTTCTGCTTCTCTTCTTGCTCTTCTCTAGAGTGAGCTCTGGCCAGTTTCATGGTTTTTCGTTTCATATGAATTTGGGTAAAAATTGCTTGTATAAAATGGGAACTTTATCTTCCATAATCATATATCATTTTGTTTTGGACCCCTGTTCCTGCTGATAGCAGAAAATGGTGGATATAGGCATGAACACTTATATCAGCTATTTTGGTCTAAAAGTTTCTCTCCCATTTCAAGAGCTCTCCTCTCCATCTCTGTCTCCCAAGATGGCAGCTGGGTACAGGAGGAAGCCTAGGTATCTTCATGCCACTGGGAGGGGTTTCTGTGTGTTATTGCCGCCTTCTTTTGGCCTCCGTTGACTTCAGATGAGGTGAACCTATCCCTGTGGCTTTGGGGGACATACGGTGGGATCCCTGGTTTGAGCTGTCTTGTCTGTGCTCCCTCCATGAAGTGATAACCTGGTGGACTCACCAGTGAGCGCTATATCCACTTTCTACATTCCCATTGTGGCACGTGGGACCTTTGGATTCCCACCTATGCCGCATAGTCCATGGGGAACTAACTGGGAGTGGGGGCACAATATCAGCCCTACCTTATCCATTCAACAAATATTTATTGAATACCTATTAGGTATCAGGTACTATTCTAGGTACAGGGGATACAGGTACAGGGAACACAGTGTTTCTCCCCGCATGGGCCTTGTACTAAATGCCCATATTAGCTATATGGTATATAGTGTCATGATGGTCACGAAGCTTCTCTGGAACTTTCAGTCTTTTCTGGCTGAACCTGACTTGTTCCCTTAAACCCTCTGCTCTGCTTCACTCACAAGGTTCACCTCTGCTGGAGAGGATGTGAGGAGGAAAAACAAAGATGTTTGAACTTGCCTTCTTATCTTCTATCCTTCTCTCTGGCTCCTTCTTTGAACTTCAGAAAGACTTCCCAGTTCCCCATCTGCACGCTAGAAACTGCCCTTCTACCAAAACCTCCTCTTGCCCAGGTGTTCTTCATTCAGGACTAGGACTTCCTTGGGTTTATAAGCCCCAGGCTTCTGGTCTGGGGAGGCATAAGCATTTGCCTCCAAATGCCCCCAAATAAGCATTTGGGGAGGAAAAGTACACAATATTTTCTAAGAAGGCCAAATACACTGGGATGTGTTTTACAACACATACATTTTCTGAAGACATCCAAAACTATGTGTCTGATCCCAGCCTTTCCCGCATGATGGACCTAAATTTTGAGCTGGACATTTACCCGTGTGTCTAATCGGTACCTCATGTTCAGCAAGTCCCACAGTGAATGGATTCTCTTTCCTTAACCCAGTGATGTTCTACACCTCATCACCTTAATTGAAACCTGGACATCTTCAATTCATTCTCCCTCAAATCCTACATCCGTTTCATTAGCAATCTTTTACCAGTCCTACTTTTGAAATGCCTGACAAATCCATCTTAACCTTCCAGTTCTCATTCTCATTGTCTCACATTGGGTCATTGCAATATCCAACTTTCTTGCCTCTCTATTCTCCTCCTCAACCTTAGCAGTGATTCAGTGTACCACCTCTGCACTGTCTACAAGGTCCTCAGAAACTGTGTGCGTGTGAATGGAGAGCCATTTTGTTTATCACAATGACGTTGACTACTACTGGCACTTAAGGGGAGGCAGCCAGGGCTGCTAATATCATGCCATGTACAGAACAGTCCTGCACAGAATGTATAAAGCAGAACTAGTAGAAGATACATACGAAGAGATTTATTAGAAGGAATTATCTTATACAATTGTGGGGGCTGGCTAGGTAATGGAGTAGGCTGGCAGGAAGGGCAGGTTGAAACTTTAGGACATGGGCTGAACCTGCTGTCCACAGATGGAGTTTCTTTTTCATCTCAAAGAAGCCTCAGCTTTAAAGACCTTCCAAATGATCAAATCCATTCTACTCAGGTTATCTAGAATCAGCTCCCTCCCTTAACCATCCCCTATGTGCCTACCAAGATGATCTTTCAAAAATCACATCTGATCTTGATAAATCATCTCATGCTTAAGAGGATGAGTAAATGTTCCCATAGTGAGTCCTAGAAATGTACTCTAAGCTTTTGGTGAATTACAAAAAGGAAGATTTCTGTGATAGTCTCATGTTGTCAAACTACTGAAATATGGCGCACATAATTATTATCCTAAATTCCGTCTACCTTGGGGCTGGGGGAAGCAGCTAGTAGAGCACTTGTCCACAAGGATTATTATCTAAATCCACCAACCCTTTATAATTTCACTTAAAGAAATGGAATTCTTCTTGTAGTTTTCTAATACAATCTGTATATGTTCTTGGCAAACTTTATTGACAGGCATTTAGTATTAATCCTAAATTCTCAAATATCTTTAAAGTGGACCACATAGGAATTGAGCAAATATGCAACTACCTGATTCTCATTTTCTTAGTGCAAGTTTAAAAAAACTGTTGTGCTATTTATTTATCTGAGCTGTTTTATTTTTATGATACCATATGTCATTTACAATTTCTGGGCATGCCACTAAAGGCGTGTGTCTGCAATCCTCTGCTAAGAGATTAAATTAAGCCATGTAGAAAATGATGTATTTTAAAGGGACAATATATTTGTGAACATCTTTGCTTTTATTGTCTGGTTAATTGTTGACTGAATTTCCCCCAAGGCTGTGAAAATGCAACAAATAATGATGCAGTGAAAGAAGTATCGGGAAAAATCATGACTTGTTTTGGCAACATTCTATATTTGTTATGGTTTAAGAAAATAAAGCAATGCCTTTTAAGCTCCTGCACAAATGTATACACCATTCTCACATCCACACCCTAACTCCCCCCTTGTTTGTGGAGATAAAATTTACCTACAGTAAGATGTACAAATTTTAATTACTTAGTTTAATAACTTTTGACACATGGTTAACTTGCACCCAAAACGAGATTCAGAACATTTCTGTGAGCTCAAAAATTTCCCTCTTGCCCTTTCCCATACAGTTCCCTGCCCATGGACAGACTTATGATTTCTGACACTGCGGATTACTTTTGCCTCTTATTTTGACTTCATATAAATCACAAACGGTCTGTGCTCTTTACCGTCTGCCTTAGTTCATGTGACCTAATGTCACTGAGATTGATCCGTGATGTTGTGTTTAATAGTTCTTTGTTTATAATGTTCGATAGTATTATGTGGTATGAACATATCATAATTTATTCTCCTGTTGATGAACACTGTGTTGTTTCCAGATTTGGGGTTTTATATAAGACTGCTATGAATTTTCTTACATAAGTCTTCTTGTGCATATGCTTTCATTTCTCTTAGGCAAATACCTAGGAGTACAATTTCAGGGTCTTAAGGTAGTGGTACGTTTAATTCAAAAAGAAACTACCAAGCAGTTCTCCAAAATTGTAATGGTTAGCATTTTTAGGAGCAATGTATGAGAGTTGCTCAATTGCTCCACATTCTTGTAAACATTTGGTGTTGTCAGTCTTTTAGATTTTAACCTTTGTAGGGGGCACAGGAAAGTATCTCTTTGTGGTTTTAGTTTGGATTTTCCTGATCACCTTGGCTGCTGAGCACTTTTACATATGCATATTGATCATTTACGTGTGTGTGTGTGTGTGTGTGTGTGTGTGTGTGTGTGTGTGTGAACTATCTATTCAAATCTTTGGCCATTGTTTTATTGAATTATTTGTCTGTTTTTGTTGATTTTAGGGGTTCTGTATATATTCCACATAGAACTCTGTTGGCAAATATAAGTATTGCAAATTTTTTTTTCCTGGTCTATGACTTGACTGTTTTTTTTTTTTTTTTTGATGAGCAGAAGTTTTGTTAAATTTTACTTTGTTGCAGTCCAATTTACTTATTTAGTTTTTTGTTATTGTTAGTGCTTTTTGTATCCTGCTGAAGAAATCTTGGTCTATCCCAAGGCTGCAAAAATTGGCTCTTTTTTATTTTTGTAAATTCCTTCTTGTGATAGATTTTATGTTTAGGTCTATGATCCATTTTGACTTAATTTCATGCATAGAATAATGAAAATATTGAAATTTGGGATTTTTTTTTTCCATATGAGTACCCAGTTTTTCCAGCGTCATTTCTTAAAATGTCTAATGTTTGCTCACTGATTTTACTACAGGTCTTTGTTGGAAATCTTTTGACACTATATATGTGGATTTATTTCTGAACTCTATTCTGTTCATTGATCTGTGTATCTAAGGCCAATACCATGCTATCTTGATTGTTGTAGCTTTTTAGTAAGCCTTGAAATTAGGTTGTATAAGTGCTCCAATTTCATTCTTCTTTTTCAAATTTCATTTGGCCATTCTAGATCTGTTATATTTACTTATTAATTTTACAATGAGTTTGTCAGTTTCTTTGAAAAATAATGCTGCTATTTTGATTTCTACCCTTTTTTTTAATATGGTGAAGAGCTTTGCAATACTTTGAAAAATCAGTCTTTTATTTCGCTTATTCAACAAGATTGATCTGTTCTCTTCTGGGGACTATTCTAGTCTGTGTTTTAACAGTAAAGAGAAGAACTCCATCTTCACAGTGGAGGAAGACAAATTATAAGTGAATTAATATACACTTAAGTACCATGGACAAAAATAGAAAGGCAAAGTAATAGTGATTAGTAGATGTGGAAAGATAGGCTGTTTTAAATAGGAATGTCATGGAAAGCCACTATACCTGCAAGACATTTGAGTAGAAACCTGAATATGTTAAAAGGGTGAGCTGTGCAATTATATGGGGGCACAGCATTGATGGCAGAGGGAACAGCAAGTCCAAATATTTGGAGGTGGAGCATGCCTGCCAGATTTAAGAGGCCGGCAAGGAAGCCTGTGTGGCTGGAGTACAGGGAAGCAGGGGAAGAGAGATGAGGATGCTGTGGTCCATGATACAGACTTGAGTGACATATGTTTTGAGCAAAGGGGTGACATAATGATGTTTTAAAGTTACACAGCTGGCTGCTGTGTGTGAATCGACTGCTGAGAGTCAAGGATGGAAGTGGGAAGAGGGATAAAAGATGATGGTGATTCTTTGCCTTGGTTTTTAATTCTTTGTTTATTGGCACTTAATCGGTTTGGTATTTTGATGTACCAAGTGTGTGGTTTGACAAGAACTAGACCTTCCCTTATGTAATTCTGTATTAAAAAGGAAACAGTAAGCGAGGTTCTAATCTGAGGGCTTTCTTATACTGATGCCACCCATGTCTAAGAACATACTGTTTCATACCTTAAGCAGTGCGGCTCTGCAAATGCATGTCTTGTTTTGAGCAATCCAAATTAGAATGCCTTTAAACTTGACTACTTAATGATTCTCTGTGTATGGTTTCTTCTGTATCTTAAATGGTTCTTCTATATGTTACCTGATTCTGGCTTTCTTTGAAAGGCTTTCAGAAATATTCCCACACATTCAGTTCTTTTCCTGTGGTAGTATGTAGTTTTGAAACAAAATGGTGGTCTGTCAGTTGATGTAGACCATATCTTCTGTATTTTTAATTAATGTATACCTTCAGATTATGGCGCTGTTCTTCTCCTCATCCTTATTAGTGTTATTTCTTCTAGAAAACCTATCTTTGAATTAGGAATAATAGAGAACCTGTTGCAGATGCTAGATATTTATGGGGAGGCAGTGAAACATTATCAAGCATGGTAAATTTGATAGTGGAATTTTAAACTGAATTGTAATAATTAATTCATCCTCTAATTTACTTATTTTAGTGACAGTTCATTAGTATATTCTTGTGCTTTTAAGAAGTTCTAATTAAGAGAGTGTCATGATAATAGCGGGGTCATAATTATATGCATTTAATTATATTAGAGCAAAGTATTTAGCTTTGTATGAATATTGTTAGGAAGTTCAAAATAAGAAAAATAACTAATATCCAAACTTGAAGAAAACATTTCCTTCATTACATGATATTTGTAAATCTTAGTTATTTTCAGCACCTCTCACACCAATTTTTCTGGTTTCATTTGAACATTTTGCTCTTCTACTTGATGTACAGAGCACAGGGGTAGGGAAATACTTTAGGGTTTCATAAACAAAATAGACAGAGGTATCAACCAAACAGCTCTGAAGCTAAAAGATCCCCAGCTCCCATAGTAAGGGACCAGGCTCCGAGCTTGCTGCTGTGGCCCACCTCTTTACAGTGGCAAGACCAAGTGGCCCAGAGTGAGGTCCTAGACTTGCTGAACTGGTCAGACCACTCAGCTGTGGCCAGGGTCAATGTGACCTCCTTCAGCCCTCTTGGTCACACTGGCTGATTTTCTTTTTTAAGATTTATTAACTTATTTTAGAGAGAATGAGAGAGAGCATGCGAGTTGGGGGAGGGACAGAGGAGAAGGAGGGAGAGAGAGAGAGAGAGAGAGAGAGAGAAGCAGGCTCCCTGCTGAGTGGGGAGCCTGATGCGGGACTGGATCCCAGGACCCTGAGACCATGACCTGAGCCGAAATCAAAAGTCAAGCCCAACCAAGTGAGGTTGCCCCTGGCTGAATTTTTTTTTTTTTTAATACTTTGAAATTTAGGGACTACATTTTTGCACAATAATGTGTAGTCAATGATCTGTCTCATATTTTGGGTTTTCTTTGTGCTGTCATCCATGAAAAGCATGGAATGTGGTTTGCCATTAAAAAAGATCACCTCAGCCAGGTGAATTGCTGTTAAGCACTGGGTAGCCCTAACTTTATGTAACTAAGGTCACAGTTATTACCTAAACAAATAGAAGAAAGTAGGCAAAGACATAGCTCAAATAGAATGACTATTTTAGAACAAAAGAAATGGTGCATTCTTTATGGTTCTAAAGTAAGGCATCTACAGGATATAGTTAGTGTCACGCTTTATGTTTATTTCTCACTTTTTTTCCCCTCTCTCTCGCTCTCTCTGTCTTTCCTGATAAAACATTCTGGGCAATTTAAAAAATTTGCACTAGTTTTAATAAAATAGACTCTCTTAATTCTTTCCCTACTGTTGCAGTTAATTTAGGCAATGTCAGTCTGTTACTGTTAGAATTGCTATTCAACTGAAAATGTATTATAATCTGCTGCACACATAAAAAATTACATTATAATGAGCAAAACCGAGCTAAACATAATTGTGCCTATAACAGCACTGTGACAGGAAGTGTCTCCTGTAACGGTGATGATTTCCATATCAGTGATAATTTTATTATCCGATTTGCATTGTCTTCTTCTTGCTGCCATATTGATGCACAGAATGTGTCCATCCGTTCCTAGGAGATATATAGATGCCAAAAAAAAAAAAAATATATATATATATATATATATATATATAGTTAACTCCATCTCCTATTCCTAGAAAAATCTTAAGTAATTAGAAAGTTAAAAAGATGACAGCAGCCAAATTGCATCCCCCAATGCTGCACCCCCCCCCCCCCCACACACACATACACCCAACTCCCTTTAATAGGTTTATGTACTTGCTGGAGGCAACTTTTGAAAATACCTTAATGGCCTCAACCCTTAGGCTAAAAGCATTTAACCATCTCTGCCTTTGGCCAATGCCTACTGGGTTACAGGGTCATTTTGTCGTTTCTGGGCCAGCCATCTCTAATACAGATGAGTGGAGTTTTATAACTTCTTGTAAGAGCAAAGGGAAAAAAGGAAGGGAGACATTCACTCCTACTTATTGGTGTGTTACCAGATAGTCTCTTCAGCTCTTAGAGAAAAATCACGATGTAGGATTCTGGATAAACAGGCAAGATAAAAACAAAACAAACAAAAAACCAAGAAGCTACAAAACCTACTCACCATATAGGGGAATTCCCCCGCTTTCCTGGCCCTTTTCTCCCTTTGATCTCAATACAACAACTAGTTATTAAGCAGTTGCTATGTACAAAACATTATCCAAAGCATGGGGGATCCAAAAGGGACTAAAATAGCCCCAGTTGTTAAAGGAAAGAGTTGGTAATAAGTTGGGTACTCAAATATCCACAAGGAAAAACTCTGGAAATGACATTCAGGAAAATGTGTCTATAGTGGCATATCGTTTATGTCAAGGTCAAGAACTCTATTGATTTTTTTTGAGGCAAAAACTGCTGTAAGAGCCTATAGAAACAGAGGGTTTTTTAAGAAAACTAAAACAACTATACATTCTACATTGCTATATCATATCTTCCATGCTTACAGAGTTTGAAAAAGCATCTCTCAGAATGTGAATACCCCTTTATTAGATGCTAAGCAAGCACCCAATTATTTATGGATACAATTTTGGTGATTGCAAATGACTTCACCTGCAGCCCATCTGGGTCTGGATTATTGGTTGGAAGTCAAAGGTCCTCAAGTCTGGAATGCCTGCATCAGGACTCACAGTTTCTCCTCACTCTTCATTTGTCCAAAGAAAAATGTCTTATCCATGTCTGTCCTAAAAAGAAACAAAGCGTTTGCTACAGTTTTGCAAGTTTTAGAGATATATGGATTCTGGCATCCAGTTGCTTCAGTGCAATAAACAGTTTTGTCAACCGCAAAATGATCTCTCTCTCTCTCTTTTTTAAAACATTGATAGCATTGACACATCTTGAGTGTATAGTCCCTACAAGGTTGTAAATCTAGTTATAGCCTTTAGAATAGAGCAGTGGATGATTAATTTTGGATAAAAAAGTCATAGGAGGAGGGGCACCTGGGTGGCTCATTTGGTTAAGCAACTGTCTTCAACTGAGGTCATGATCCTGGAGTCCCGAGATCAAGTCCCGCATCGGGCTCCCTACTCAGCAGGGAGTCTGCTTTTCCCTCTGATCCTCCCCCTTCTCTTGCTCTCTCTCTTACTCTCTGTCTCTCTCCCAAATAAATAAGTAAAATCTTAAAAAAAAAAAAAAAAGCCATAGGAGGAAAAAAACCCTACATTTATTTCTATGTACATTTCTGACTTTAGTTGAGGATGTTGGAAGAAGAAGGATTTGTGGATTGGGACAGAAAAAGGAGGAAAGCATGGAAGGAGTTGAGGGAGTTTGGCAGGAAAGTTTTGAGCCTCAGAAGGAGCCTCCTGGATTTGGTGTCAGGGGCTGAACTTGGGCAGAGCTGAGGCTGACTTTGGAAGTCCCTTATGAGCCTTAAGCACGGGAAAAATGTCAGAGAAGCACACATTCAGCAATGCCAAAGAGTGTTTGAAGCATTTTCCATTTTGGGTTCTACGTTCTCAGACCTGAGTAGATCCAAAAGGCAGGCATGAACAATGCTGAGTCACGAAAGTAGGAAGACGTAGGATGGAGGACTAGACAAGCAAAATTAAAATGCTCCTTGAACTGCATGTTGGCTTCAACAGAATGAGAACTATCTCCAGGCCTCTTGGTGGAAGCTTGAGGAAAGAACAATGAAAAAATTCTCAGGAAACAGAGATAACAAGCAGAAATTGGTTGCACAGTTTGCATGGCACAACATGTCTTTGATATTCTTTTAATTTTTTGTCTTGTTTAGTGAACAGAAACACGTGAAAGCTTTCAGAGGCTGACTTCTAAGTCCAGTCACTTATAACGTCTTAGGTTTTCTTCATCTTCTATTCCTTCACTATGGAGTTTTTAGGAACCTCCCCTGGTAGCTGTGGGTGTCACTTTCATTTTGGAAAAAAGTATCTGAAAACAAAACAAAACAAAAAACCACGGACTTGTGTCTCTAGCGAGCATTGGTCATCATTGGAGCCTCTGCCCAGCTTTTCATGTTTCAGGGGACCGCACCTCTCTGCCTCCATGGCCTGGCTGTGTCTGCCATTAAGTTCCCTGAGATTTAAAGAAACTAAGCCCTACTTACCCATTGTGGTTCTGAGATTTGATAGCAGGTTTTTTTTCTTAATATTGAAGTATAATTAACATACAATGTTCCATTAGTTTCAGGTGTACAACATAGTGATTCCATAATTCTATACCTTATGCTTTGTTCACTACAAGTGTACCTACTGTCTGTCATGATACAGTGCTGTCACAATACCACTGACTATACTCCTTACGCTGTACCTGTTATCCCCATGACTTAGAGAGAAAATAGTATTATTATTATTATTATTACTATTATTTTATTTTATTTTGTTTTGTTTTTAGAGAGAGAGAGAGTGGAGTGCGGGGAAGGGGGAGACGGAGAGAGAGAATCTTAAGCAGGTTCCATGCCCAGCATTAGGGTCCAGTGTGGGCTCCATCCCACGACCCTGAGATCATGACCTGAGCAGAAATCAAGTGTCAGACACTCAACCAACTGAGCCACCCAGGCGCCCGAGACAGAGCAAATATTATGAAGATAACTTAAAGGAAAGTAATTTCGGCTTCATTGGTACATATCTTTTCCTTAGTGCCGCACTTTCTTCTGCCAGACTGTACAGACCTGTCACTGAGCATCTTGGCATATCCATTCTTGTTTGTCCAGCGGTGCAGCTACACTTTCTTCTTAGTCCCAGACCAAAGGAGCTCTACCGCCGGCGTGTGGCTACCATGTTACTGGCACTTGAGCACGAACATTTTTAAGAAGGCAGCCAGCATTTTCCTATCCGCGCTGACAAGCTTTGGGTCCTGCAGAAGGAAGGAAGGAAAGGCGACCCTAAGCTGGATCTGTCTTGCAGGAGACCTTCGAGAAGGCGAGCCTGAGCAGCAGCAGCAGTGGGGCCGCCAGCCTGAAAAGCGAACTCTCAGAGAGCGCAGACCTGCCCCCCGAGGGCTTCCAGGCCCCCGGCAGTAAGGAGGAAGACAGGGCCTGCGATGAAATCCTGTCAGAGGAGAACTTCAACTTGGAAAATATCGAGAAAGGTATTTCTAGTGAAACGGAGACAGCAGGCATGCGCTCTTGACTTCGGTCTCTATCAAGGCTCATTTGCTTTTTATTTTATTCTGTTACTCTTTGATTCATGTGCAGATATGTACTCAGAGCTAGATGATGAACTGGACATTTTGGACAACTCCAGCAGCTCCAGTTCAAGCCCTTTAAAAGAATCTACATTCAGTAAGTTTTTGCTGGCCTGCGGGGTTCCGGTAGGTCATGGTTTAGGAATCACGCTTGGGAGTTAAGTAAATGCCATCATGTACATAGGCAGAAGTTTGTTCTCAAGGTGCGGTGCTAATTAGGACAGGTCGGTCTAGCCCTGTGAGGGGCCCAGAGGCCAGCCAGCACTGCGGTCTTCTGTTGCCTCAGCTGTCAAATGAATAGTTTCATTATTTCTACCAGCAAACCCAGATTCTAACTGGCGAGTGGAGATAACTAATTTGGAGACACACTAAATAACCACAAGAATAATGGAAGTGATTTCTTATGAATCTGGTCTATAGGAATTAGAGACCTGGAGAAGAAATTAGTCCTGGGGTAGACTATGTTTTGTACAATTTTATTTCCATTATGAAGAAATATATTTCAAACACTAAAGTAAAATAATTATTTTAATTGTTTATTACTATGAAAAAATGGAATATATAAATTCAGTCCATACATGAATTCTGACTCTTGATTTAAAACAGGAAAGGAAATAGTCTGCGGTATGAGGTATGGAAAAGAAAAGAAAAGAAGAGAAAAGAAAAGAAAAGAAAAGATATATTTGGAAAAATGTAAAGATTATAAGGAAAGATAGGATTCAATTTGTTCAACAAATCTGCAACTGAAAGAAAAGAAAGGTTAAAATAGAATATGGAGAGGAAAGAATAATTAATTCATTTAAAAGAGTAGGTTGAAGGCACATTAATTAGAGAGGTAGAAATACTCTGAAATAAAGTTAGTGTAAACGATTTCCTCTCATTAATGACTATATATGAAAATCTCATAAAAGAAAGTTTAAAATAGTCTCCTCAAGGACCTAAGTAAAACCCTAAGGAGTTGCTTCATTTGCTTCATTTTTGGTTCCTTTCCAAACTTAACTGTCCATAAAATAGTGACTAGATGTTCCAGATTTTCTGTGATAATCTGTTTCCGTCATTGATCTATTTTCCCACAAATTCCGGCTTGCTAGATAAAAATGTCCTGATTGGTGATTAGGAAAACATGAAAGCTATACAGGAAAAGATATTCATACATATGTAGCAAATTCTACAAGCAGTTAATTACTGGCTGTTTTGAGATGAATTCATCTTTGTATGTTCGGGGTAACAGTGGTGAGGAAGGTCAGTGGGGAAGCGAGGAAGGACAAGTTGAACCCTTAAACTTGCATGTGGTAACTTATACTTGTTAAGGCCTTTAGGATAATTATGAGATAGATATTTTATTGTATTTTATTAGCTATTAATAACAGAGTTTCCTTTGGAAAAAGGACCTTAAACAATCCTGTCAAGTAAACAGTAATTTGAAGCTTTCTATTTTAACCGATACTTTTATAAATGAAGACCGTCTTTAGAGTATGCTAAATACTGCTCACATAATAGAATGCAGCTTTTTTTAATGAATAAATAGATAAATAAATAAAAGATTTACACAGGGAAAATGTAAAGCTATTTTTATGTTCTTGTTTCAGGCATTTTAAAGAGAAGTTTTAGTACCTCAGGAGGAGAAAGACAATCCCAAACAAGGTGTGTACACATTGAGCTCCCAGAAGTCTGCAGAGCCATTATTGGTGGCTAAACTAAAACCTCGTAGCCAGAAGTCACCATGAACATGGGTGGTAGAGGCTGATAGACCCACCCTCCCAGCACAGATTGCATTTTACTGGGAGCTTACTGGAAAGTGTACTAAGCTTGGACCTGGGTTTAATCTAGCTTTATGATCTTTAGCTAAGCCATTAGTCTAATGGAGCTCAGGGCTGGACCAGAGAAGTAGTTAGTTATGCATTATGAGGCCATCTGGAGCCCTGGTTCCTTATATCTTGTTTTTCCACAATCCCAGGCTATAGGGCTCATCCTCATGGCAAATGTGGCAAACGTGGACCCCATCACCTCCACATCCCAGCCAGCAGGAAGTGGAAGGAGCATATGGAGACGTGCCCCTTCCTTTCAAGGACATGACTCATGCATTGTGCTCATCCCTTCTGCTCACATACCATTGGCCAGACTTAATCATATGAACACATCTAGCTGAAAGGGAGGATAAATATGTTTGGGGGATTCTATTTTAAAAGGAAAAAGAACTCTTTTAGGACCACCAGCAATTTCTCTAACAGTTATCTCTTGGACAAAAGACTAAAATGAAACTATTAAGTCTGGCCTTTTGCAAGTCCCTGATGACCTTTGTGAGGGTGATTTCCGTGACACTGGGTGAGGTGGACAGGAGTGGAAGCCTGATCGTGGTGCTTTCAGAAGTTGCAGAAGCAGAGATGGGAAGGAAGCTACCAGTGAGCTGGCCAGTTAGCTGGCGAGCGATGTTTGATGGAAAAGGACCTTCTTAGACTCAGGATGACTGCAGGGTGGCTGGGACTCAGGAGAGGCCGCCAGTGGAGAGGAGAGATAAAGAGGGAAAGAAGAAATTGCCGGAACACTGGCACAGAGTAGTGGAGCCCAGAGAGCAGGTCTGGGAAAGAGGAAGTGACAGCCCTTTCTCTGTGTCTGAAGAAAGGGAGGCAAAGATAAAATTAAGCTAGAAAAGCAGAGAAGAGGGTTTGAAAAGATAATACTTGGTGGTTTCTGGTCATTAGATGATGTTCACTGCTGTGAGGATGGTTTAGATTTGAGGAGGGTGGTCAGTGAGGAAGAACCGATATAAAAATGGGCAGACACCTGAGCGGAGACAGCTCTGAGGTGAAGATGCTGGTTGAGGCTGGAATGCATTGAAGCTGCGGGTGACCTTGGTCGGGGGCGTGGCTACATGCCATGGGACAAAAGGCTAAGGCCATGCTGTGCTTTAGCAGTTGGGCTTTCTGGACCAGGCAAAGGAACATGATTCTGATTGACTTGTGCAACAGGGAGGTTCATTCAAAGGCTTTGGGGGCCCACATAATGAGGATCCAAGGAATCAAACTTAGGAAGGAATGAAAGTCAAGTGAGCCGCTGCAATCTGTAGAGGAGACACAGGCTCAGAAAGGCCCTGGTGTTGGGACAAAGGAGCTCCCAGTCCGTTTGTTCCATCCATGTGTCACCTTTCTCAGGATCCGGTGTCTTGCGTGAGAGAGTCAGGGGGGCCTGGTTTGAATTAACACTCTATTCACTGCTGCAGGGAGGGCTGAGCTCCTGGATCTACGTCCATGAGGGGTCTTTGTTGGAGGGAGCAGGATCTAGGTGCTAGGCAGCCAGAATGGAACTCTTGTCTGCCTCTGGGCTCAAGGGTGCTGCTGGGAAGTTGAATTCAGAATGAAGAACCTGCCTAGCAAAATCCTGAGACATTCAGTTGGGTGGCAAAGGAGAGTTCCTATAGAAAATCATTTTTGTTTAGTCAAAGATACAATACCATTGATTACTGATTTTTTTTTTTTTTTTCACATAAGGTTCAGGAACAGTTAGCGTGAAACTTTTTCATTTCCTAACTCGTTTCCAGTGTTGCTAGTAACAAAAGCCCAAGGAAAACTGATCCGAGTGCATAAAATACGAGAAGCATCGTTGAGGAAAGCCTACACATTTTTTAGTGGGCCAGTGTGCAGAGGATGGTGGTTAGAAGTAATGGAGAGAGCAGGGAAAAGAGAAACAGTCCCAAACCCCAAGGAGAATGGAGAACGAGAATGGGGGATCTGGAGGACTTGGGACTTGAATGATAAGATCACCTAAGGAATTTCCCAGGCTTGCAGTTCCCTCCCATAGCCTACCTTCTGTCATCTTGTCCTTAAGTCACCACCTCTACCCCTACTTTCCACAGACATTGGAAGCCCCACACAGGAGCCTGGAGCCATGGGAGCTCTTGCTCATTTGGCCCAGCAAGGAGGGAGACAGGGTTGGGAGACATGGCTATGGAGCTGGGGATCTGAACGCCTGGTACCATGGAGTCAGTTTGTTCTCTTCAACTCTGGCTTCAGAACTTCTGTCTTAACCACATTGCAAGTTGGATAGATTTTTGTGAGCTGATCTGGAAATCTTTCCAACTGCTTGGGAACAGTGTTTGCATAGGAAAATGTTCCACATGTTTTCCTGCAAAATACTTAGCAAGCACCCTCGGGAATGTAGCAATTCCCAATTTTGTGATTATTTCTATTTCTAAGAACATGATCAGAAGGCTTTTTTTCTTCCATTCTTGGATAATTTATTCATTGATATGAAATTGCTTAAATGTATAGAAGAAGTGCAAAACAAGTATTTTAGTGCAAAAATACATTATGACATATGGGTTTTACTCCCCAGTTAAAAGAATTTTATGTTAAAATGGGAATTTCCAATCAGATAAATTTAGGCATCTTGAAATTGTTAAATAATTCTAGTCTTTTTTTTTCCTCAAAGGACTCATGGAATTGTGTTATTTGCAAGAATTCAGTTGAAGTCCAGCCCTTCAAAAACAAAAGAAACATATGTATTACATATTCTAGGGTTTGAGATGGTTTTTTTTTTTTTTAAAGATTTTATTTATTGGGCGCCTGGGTGGCTCAGTGGGTTAAGCCGCTGCCTTCGGCTCAGGTCATGATCTCAGGGTCCTGGGATCGAGTCCCGCATCGGGCTCTCTGCTCAGCGGGGAGCCTGCTTCCCTTCCTCTCTCTCTGCCTGCCTCTCTGCCTACTTGTGATCTCTGTCTGTCAAATAAATAAATAAAATCTTTTTTTTTTTTTAAAGATTTTATTTATTTATTTGACAGACAGAGATCACAAGTAGGCAGAGAGGCAGGCAGAGAGAGAGGAGGAAGCAGGCTCCCCACTGAGCAGAGAGCCTGAGGTGGGGCTCGATCCCATGATCCTGATATCATGACCTGAGCCGAAGGCAGAGGCTTAACCCACTGAGCCATCCAGGCGTCCCTTGAGATGGTTTTTAAAAGCTAGTCATCATCTAACCATTTTATAGCTAGTTGGGTGAACCAGAATCAACAGAAAGGAGAAGTTCAAACTGAAGCTCATTGAAAAAGGGGATATTACAGAGTGTAATTACATTAACCCCTTTGAATTGTGGCTAATGACCACGTCAACAGGTGGAAAATGGGAAATGACCCAAATGTTGAGGTTGATGGATCAGAAGTCACGTAAGTGAATAGAACCGAAGCTAAAATTATATTTGAAAACTGTACTGTGTGTGGTAGAGTGTGACATGCCATCAGGGAACACAGTTTGTTTTAAGACAAGCTCTCTTCCCTCAAGGAACTCCGAGTGTAACAGGGAGACAAGGGCAGACTTCAGAAGAGAAGAAATGACAAAAGACAGCTTATGATTCATGCCAAATGAGAGGAAAGAAGATTAATGACTTTTGATTTCCTTCCAAGCAATCCCAGAGCTTCTCTAAATTGAAAAGAGACAACTCTAAAATGTACTTATGATTCTTTGAATTAAAAGACATTAAATAAAGCTTGAGTTATTTGCAATCTAACTTGTTTAGGATTTTTCTGGGTTCCTTGGTTTATACCAATAAGAAATGTGAAGCCATCCTGCAGAATATTTAGAAGCTAAATGAGAAGTTAGAATCTAAAAGAAGATAGCCACACTGTGTACTAGAAAATATTTAGAAGCTAAATTAGATGTTAGGATATAAAAGAAAATAACAAAGTGACATAATAGAAAATATTTAGATGTTAAATAAGAAGTTAGAATCTAAAACAAGGTAGCAAAGCTGCAAAATAGAATAAAGATACATAGAAAATCAAGCCGTAGAGATTTTTTGGCTCTTCTATGCCACATATGAAATGGTAGACCAGTTACAATGAGACCCGGAGCAGCTCTCCTTCTTGGGGAGCCTTACTGGCTCTTTAAAAAAGAGAATTGGTCTCATTTAGAAAAAGCCACAGGTAAGGTAAGTGCATGTTTGACCTGAGCATGTCTACTAGAGCTTAGAATTCAAACTTTGTCCTGGCTAACTAGTTCAAAAGGAAAGCTTAAGAAAAAATTTTGAACTTACGTCAACACAGATATCAGGACCCAGATTTAAGCCAATTATCTGCTTAAGAACCAAGGTACCTTCCTAATAACTCACCATAGACTTGCAAATGGAACTAGGCAAATGGAACTAGGAAGGGCAGCTTCTGCCCTCGTTAGAGAGATAACTGGTATCAAGGCTGATGAGAGGAAACATCACATTAGAACTGGAAGGCACCCTGGTGATCCAGGTCATCACCTGATGATGAAATGCTTTTCAGGACTATAATTAATCACAAGACCAAGAGAGAGCTAGTTCTCAACTCTTGGAAGTTATATGTTCCATCTATGAATTACTTAGCAGAAATGACATGAAGTCAACAAATAATTCTTCTGGGCTCCTTTCCTTGTCAAACTCCTCCCCAGATCTCAAGCCTCCATCCTCAAATCACAAAAGTCCTAAAAGCCAAACTGAAAACAACCAGATCAGTAGAGAGAATCCCATTCTTCAGGTCTGGAACTGGAGCCATTCACAAAGCAGAGATGAATCTCCAAATTCCCATTCCCAAGACTCCAGATAAAATCTCCCCATCAGGATGCCATCCATATAGCAGCCATTCCCAGTGCTCTCCTGGCTCCCCAGAAAATCTGGAGATGTCGATGGAGCAGTTTTTATACTACTGCAGTGGACCTTGGGGAGCTTCTAGTTGACCTACATTTCCTAATAATAAACAGGTCATTCATACTGTATGTGTATTCACGTAGTATAATTTGCTTTTAGGCTTTTGACTTACTGGACTAGACAGTTGATTTTACATCTTCATTTTTTACATCTTTGCATGTTATTGGAGAATCATTAGCAGAAACATCACCTGGGATACTGTTACAGATGTTTTTCAATCTGAATGTCACGAAGTAACTGCTTTAGTTGCAATAGACTCATTCTACTAAGGTCTAATAGTTAGTTCTCCTGAAGATGTGGACCCATGAGATAACTAGAACAAGAAGTTCCAGCTAGTAAATAATGAAAGGCAGACAAAAATGAACTTAATGGTGTATTTTTTATATATTGCTTTTAACGAATGCACACAGGTCATGTGATGGTCTAGTTGAACAACTTTTCTTAAATGAGAATGTGAGAAGTTTGTTTTAACAGTTTCAAAGAGGTATAATTCACACAAAATAAACTGCACATATTTAAAATGTGTAATTTGATAAGCTTTGAATATGTATATCTCTGTGAAATAACAATTAAGATGGTGAACATATCCACCTACAAGTGTTCTTGTGTTCATTTTTACCTTCCCTTATGCTCCTCACTCCCCCACCCCAGGCATTCATTAATCTGCTCGTTGCACTCTAGATTAGTCAGCATTTTAGAATTTCATCTAAATGGAATTATATAGTACATACTCTTATTTGTCTGGCTTCTTTTAGGCAGCATGATTATTTGGAGATCTGTCCCTGCAGTTTTCATAGTGTATCAATAGTTCATTCCTTTTTATTGTGAAGTAGTAGTCCATTGTATGGATTTATCATGGTTTGTTTTCTATTCATCTGTTAATGGACATTAGAGTTCCAGTACTAGGTTATTACAGATAAAGCTGTGATGAACATTTGTGGTTTTGTATGGATACATACTTTTAAAAATCTTGCATTGGGGAGCCTGTTTGTGGCTCAGTGGGTTAAGCATCTGATTCTTGATTTTGGCTCAGGTCATGATCTCAGGTCCTGAGGTAGAGCCCTGTGTCTGGCTCCACATTCAGTGTGGAGTCTGCTTGAGATTCCCTCTCTCCCTCTCCTTCTTCCTCTCCTGCTCTGGTTCTCTCTCTCTCTCTCTCTCAAATGAATAAGTTAAAAAAAAAAAAAGTCAATAAAAAAGTAAAATTCTTGGGTAAATACCTAGAAGTGAAATGACTGGAACATATGGTAGGTGTATGCTTAACTGTTTAAAAAACTGCCAAACAGTTTTCCAGAGTGGTTGTACCATTTTTACATTCCCAGTTTTAGAGATTTGAACCCTACTCATATATTGAGAAAGGTTGAAGTGCATGATAGTGTTTGTGGAAATCATCTTTTATTTTGATGTGTACATCTCTGAAATCATAAGGAGTAAGAAAGTAGAATTTACTTTTCATAGCCATCTGTCACAAAATATCTCTTTTGAAGTAATCATATTAAATAAATATCTTTATTATTACTGTTTATTTGATATTTTGTGAACAGTGACAGAGTTAGTTAAGAGCTTGTTTAATTAATGTTTGTGTCAAGGAAAAAAAACCCCAAAATCAATAATTAAGACTGCCTTTGAAATTTCTAACTTTAATCATTTGAAATTTCTAACTTAAATCATCTAAATTTTGCCTCCATTATTACTTGTTAGGAAAGAATTAAGAATGGGTTTGACTTTCATCAGTTTCTTATCTGGATTTTAAAGTGTCAGTACATAGGTAGATAGTTCTCACCCGATGAACTATAACATTTTATTTCAATTTACAAATAAATTATCCTGTATAGTGGAACTTGATAATGCACACATGGGCTTCAACCTCTTGAACTATTACGTGCACTCACTCCTAGTAAGCTTTGGCCATTGTATTATGCCTTTCTTAAGAATATTCATTCATTCATTCAATTAATATTTATTATTGCATACTGTCACATACCAGACGATGCCTGGACCGTCTTTGCATTTCTCAGGATGCAATGTATTGCACACGGGTGCCGGGCCATGAATACTTTTTAATTAACAGGT
The DNA here is from genome assembly GCF_002288905.1 of Enhydra lutris kenyoni. Lineage (NCBI taxonomy): Eukaryota > Metazoa > Chordata > Mammalia > Carnivora > Mustelidae > Enhydra > Enhydra lutris. The sequence continues at coordinate 2,557,935 of NW_019154123.1, forward strand.
GAATGACTGTTATCTTACCATATATTCTATACCTTTCATTAGAAGAGGACGAAAATCCCACCTACAGACTAGAACCTATGAGCCTTTGCCATAACCACAGCTTAAGCGCCCCCCCCCCTTTTTAAGATTCTGTTGCTTAGGCAACAAGATTTCTCCATGCCTGCTTGCATTCTGTTGCCAAGGCAACAGGGTATCGTTGGCAGGTTGGTCTGAGACATCGAATGTTTGCGGTTTGGGAGATGCCTGTGGCTCACAACTTCTTTGATAAATCAGGGTATGCATAATCGTATTCAAGCATGTGAATTGACTCTAGTCTTTGAGTCTCATCAAAGACAACTGTGGACATTTGAGACCATCCAGCATTATATATGTGACTAGAAAGACCTTAGTGTAACCTCAGGGTCTCCTTTTAGCTGAAGTCTTGCTTATTTTGACTTGTGGGTATTCTCTACTCCCCCTTTTCATAATCCATATCCAGTTTTACTTAAATCAAAAAAATACTGTTTGATCACTACTTGCCAGAATCAACCTAGCCTATCAAGCTGTCTTACAGAAACAATGTATTATCAATAAGACCACTTTATTCCTTTTCTGTGCTAGTTCTAAACTTTTGTGGCTAATTGCTTGTTTGTTTCTAGCTATTCTTGGAGTAGGTGAGGAGAGCTCCAGGGGCACCGTTCTCTTTCCAGTAGTGACATCACTGCTGTTAACTTCACAGATAGGGGACAAGAGAACCCCGCATAATGCTGGTTTTTTTCCACACATTATGAGTGTTGCTACCTGAAAGAGACTTCTAAGCAGTAAAGTACTAGTTAGCTCAGATGGTGTGATTACAGTAGCCTCAGAAGGCATTATCTTAAATACTGTAAGTCACCCTTCTCATTTCAAAATGTTAAATATTTCTCCTTTTATCAACACCAGCTAGTACTAACTACTTTTCACAATTGAATTAAGTAATGTAATGCACCTCCCTTGGTTCAGAAGTATATTCAGAAGGATTTTACAAAATGAAAATTCTAGAACTCTATCTCCTTCATGGCTAAGACTCCTCTGACACAGTAATTATGCAAGTAATTTACCCTGTACTCGAAGACATTCAGTGAAAAGTGGATTTAAGAAATTTCAAAGCTAATATCTTCAATCTCCACTTTACCCGTTATTGCTTTGGGGTGGAAGTTGTGGGCTAATATTCTGATCCAGTGCTTCAGTTTCTGCTTTGGCTTATAAATTCTGGATGAAGTTACCCCAGATCTGAAGAGAGTTGGAAGGGATGACCTTTCTGAATCCTTTGAAACCTTCCGTTTCTCTGAAATTCTGTTTCATCAACCTGAAGTCCTATTAGTCAATTCCCATTTCAAAAGTTTCAGAGGACACAAGCTTCATTATATTAAGCCTTTTCACCAGAAAAGAACATTTCTGGAATGTTCTCTTTGTGTTAAATCACTTTTGTCTGTTTTCCAACTTACACTATCAAAGGAAACCATCCTCTGCAGCCATAATGTTCTATTGGACATAAACATTCAATCCGGTTCAGTCTAGAGGCAAACTTCCCTCAGGTTCTGCATAATTTCAATCTTTCACCCATCTGTGGACCTAACAATCGTATAGTTAAATGTTGTCACTTCTGGCTACAATGAGTCTGTTCTATTTGGAAATTTCAGATGACTAATATTTCTTGTGATCCATGATATAATTTCCAGAGAAATTAACAGTTTTCCTACCATACTCCTGCAAGCTTGTGAGTTTCAAGATGAGGGACTATTTCTTTTCACCATCCCTTCTGTATTGCCTGGCACAGTTTCTACACATAGTGGGCCCTTAATAAATATTGTTTTAATGAATGTGTGGTGGTTATTTTAAAGATCCCCTAAAGTTCATTAAGGAGGAGTTTAGCATTATATTAAGGAGTAACAAAGTTTAGCGTTATATTAAGGACTAACAGCAACTTGCCAATGTCAGGATAGTCTGTTTCACATATATCACTGGCCCATTTTTTAATACGTACAAATGTTTGGAGCTTTGGATTCTTCAGGAAAACTGGAATAGTCATCTACTTAGCTTGGCATGTGAGTGGTTATCAGCTATCAAAAGTACCCATAACCTTAGGAATAAAAGATCTCCACAAGTTACATTTTATTTACCATTTAAGATTGTCTAAGAGGTATTGCTGGCTTAGCAGCTACAGGCCATGAGTATTAGCCTCAGGCATAATGTTTATGAAGACAATGACAAGACCTTCCAAAGAAGAGTCTGGCATGCACTGTTGAATATGGAGGCCGCTGGCCACATGTGGATCTTGAGCAGTTGAAATGTAGGTAGTGTGACTGAGGAACGAAATTTTTAATTTCATTTTAATATTCACTTAAATATAAAACAACGTCTGATATCTCATTAGTTTTTTATAGTTAGTGCCTGCTAAAATAGTGTTTTAGATAAATTTGGTTAAATAGGATATATTCTTAAAATTAACATCACCCTTTTATTTCTACTTTTTGAAAATGTGGCTACCAGAAAATTTAAACTTTTATTTGTGATTCGCATGGCATTTCTGTTGGACAGTGGTAGACGTGTCTAGAAGGCTACGGCATAGGGTTACTCATGCATGCTGTGATATACCATGTGTCCAAAGATATTCTGCTCCTCAGCTCAGCCCGGAAGCACCCTGCCCATATTTGGATACTACTGAGATTATGCCCCTCTTTGACCTTTCTGAGGGCAGGGCTTATCCATTTTCTTTCTTTAAACATACCCTTATCCCAGAACTAGGGAGAGTTATTAACTGTATAAGGCTGGCAAGTTTCTATTGACTTTTCACTGACTTGAGAACTTGCGCTGAGAAAGGGACAGAGAAAATAGTGGGATCAGGAGAGGGCTGGCTTGGTGGGGAGTTAGGAGGAGTGAAAAAGGAAAAAGGAAAAAGGAAAAAGGAAGGAACTTACAACCGGCTTTGGTATTATTCCTGTACTCTAGTTGGGCGGAGGGTAAATGAGAGCCAATTTTGTTTTGCTTCATAATTTAGGTGTGTGTTGCATTTACATATCAAGATTTCTGTGCTTAAAACGAAAATGTTGGGGTAAGAGATTTACTAGCCATGTTTATTTGTATTTAAATTCCTCCATTCCTACTCAGCAGATACCTATCATGTGCCTTGAATGTAGTAGATGTTCAATATGTTTTTGTTGGGCTTAAATTTTGCATTACATTTTGTTACATTAAATTTAGTATAGTCAGAGCACAGATGTTTCTTATTTCATTCCAAAATAACTATTAAGAAATTAGCTCTAGATATCAGCAGAAAAAACAAGGTCGAAGGTTATTTATGGCTGTCCCTGGTGGTCTCTAAGGCCACCTCCAGGGGGTGGAAGGCACTAGACAAAAATGCAAAATGATCAGGAAGTCTAGAATTTCAGGGCAAGGCAAACGAGTGATGTTAATAACACTGAAAACAAGGAAAAATGTAATTCTCTTAAATGTAAAAGTCATCTTATTTCATAGGAATAGTTAAAATTTCTTTTTTAAGACGACAGGAACAAAGCATAAAAAAATACCACATGTGAAATTTTAAACACTTGTATTTTTTACAGATTTAATTTATTTTAAAAAGAGAGAGAGCATGCCCAGAAGTGAGGCAGAAGGGCAGAGGGAGAGAAAGAATTTCCGGCAGACTCCCTGCTGAGCACGAAGCCTGACTTGGGGCTCAATCTCATAACCCAGAGTCACGAACTGAGCTAAAATCAAGAGTCAGATGCTTAACTGACTGAGCTATCCAAGTGCCCCTAAACACTTATTTTAATGTAACTTTATCATTTTGATTTTAAGTATAAGAAGATTATCCAAGACACTAAGATGTAGGTTCTTAGTTATTCTTAGAGCTTATAAATCACTGTGATGAGACAGGGTTCTTCGATGTGTCAGTAGAATGTGAGGTCTGCTATGGGTTTGAATGGGCTTGTTTTCCTCTTTATTAAGCTTCTGAGAGCATCTTGAAGGAAAATAATCTTTTTTTATTTTTGTATTATAAACCATAGTAAGGTATAGACTTTCAGTCAATGTTAGTCAAGTCCAAGTCGAGTAAATCCTTCTAACAGCCCCTAATTCTGTTTTCAGGGACTTCACTGGTGGATTAGGATCCAGACCAAGACCAGGTAATTTCGTGTTAGCAGTAAAAAATTTGTGCATGCCTCCCTGATATTCAGTGTGATTTATGTTTCATATCTTTCCCCCTTTTATTTCTTCAGCTGTGCTGCCTCTTGACCTGCTTCTGAAAGTACCACCCCTCATGCTCAGGGCCCACGTTAAGGAGATAGAGGCCGAGTTAGTGACAGGGTGGCAGTCCCATAGCCTTCCCGCTGTGATTCTTCGCAATCTCAAAGATCATGGTAGTACTTATTAGATCAAGTTGATGTCAAGCCCACAATGCGTGAATACAGAATTATAGTTGGGCCTGAAATGTCTGAATGATTCTTGGGAGGTAATTTTAATACAAATGGCAGGAGAATTTCATTTTGTTCGTCCACGATTATTAGTTTGGCAATTTGACAGTATCAAAGTGCTTTCTGTGTTCACTTATTTGATTGAAATAGTATAGGCTATTTTTCTAAAGTTTACATTTTTGTTTTGGTGGGGATGTTAACCAGTTCAATTATTTGTGCTTAAAATGTATACCTATGAACAAAAATAATAGTTGTTTTACATTCATATTTCTTTTCTTTTCTTTTCTTTTTTAGAGAGAGAAAGAGAGAAAAGGGGGTGGGGAGGAGCAGAGGGGGAGATGGAATCTTAAGCAGTCTCCACACCTGGCATAGGGCCCAATGCGGGGTTCAGTCTCATGACCCTGAAATCATGACGTGAGCCAAAATCAAGAGTTGGATGCTTAACCAACTGAGCCACCCAGGCACCCTACATTCACATTTCTATAAACTCTACACCTATATGATATGAGGGAGTGAAGTTTATCTTTATCTCCTTTATTCTGACATAGATAGTCTTTTTTGGTTACTTCTATTCATATTTGATTAAAACAATATTATATAACGTTGTTTTTCTAATAATTTAGAAATTACAGATTCTTAAAACATAAAAATAATGGTTTGGGGGAAAACAGAGTGTGTTAGTTGATGTTTCAAATTTCTATTAAAGAGGACCAAAGTTCAATAGTAATAGTTAAACTGTTAGCTAAACCTGGACAATTCAGGGAAAACGTATGGTGATTGTACTTTTAACATACGTATGAATATATGCCTCTTTAGTATAAGGTTCTACTTTACTGTTTTGGTTAATTTGGAATATTGCTCATTGCTGTTTTCATTTTGGCTTCCTTAATTCACATTCTTTTGTAGAGTTAACACCTATGGTGAACATAAGCGATGTGAATTGATTTACTGTAACATTAGTCCATGTCTTCACATTTATTAAATTTGCTTTGGAAGAGTTATTGACAGTCTGGGGCCATTTACACCATCAGCATAGATGCAAAAAAAGATGGTTTTGTTATTAAGATGTCCATAGCTATCATGCTGACCATGCTGTTTGGCATAAGGTAAGTTTATATATAACATAATCATGAAGCTAAAATGGTTGATTGATTTTATAATAACAAAGCAGAAAAATGTATTTATGTAAGCAATTCACAGTTCTGCTGTGACTCATAATAGGAATTCCTTTTCTGAAAGGGCATGTTGAATTGTCCCAGTTTAAGACTTATTTTATATCCATGAAATTGGTCAGATCTCTTGACCTTAAACAAACTGCATTATAGCACAGTTTACATGTAATATATTGTATTTCTTAGAGTGTGTTAGACCATTGTAAAGTATACTGACAGATATTGTAGCATATACTATAGTGTTGTCAGTGAATGCTAAAGTTCACCCACACAGAACTCTGTTTCTGCTAATATTATAGACACATTAGTGCATATGAAACCATTTGGGTTGGTATCTATGGGTTATTCTAATTTTAAGTAAAAGAACTCTTGATTTTTCTCCATCTTAATGCAAAATTACTTTTCTGCTTAATATAGAAGTCATACTTTTTAAAGTGTTGTGGCTAAGTTTTAATTATTGTTGTTTTACCAAATCACCAACAACTGGTACCTGCCCTATCCACTTAACTTACCACGTCTGCAAATGATGCTCCATTCCAGTTGTTACCTCCATTGTCTCTAGCCTAAGAAAATGAAAAGGTGACATTAATAGAACCCTCCAACAATAGGGAAGCAAGTTTGGACCAAGGTGTCATGAGACACTATTGGTTTGGGCAGTTGTAAGTTATATCTTGAATATTAGTTACTCAAAATAGATAAAGCACTGAAATGTGTGGATGATTAGCTTTTTTTTTTTTTTTTTTTTTACAAGCAGTCTATATTAATGTATTTTCATTTATTTAACATTTGATTTAGCCTTTTTGGGTAGATAAGAACATGCTTGGATGAAAGGAACATTGTGTATAACCAACAGCCCCAGCCTTGTATTGTCTAAATGTTCGAGAAAAAATTGTCAGGGAGGGAAGAATTTTGTCAAAACCTGGGTGTGCTCCCAGGACCATATCTAGAATGTAAACATCATTTTCCATATGCTCCGGCCGAACAAATGGTGAGAGCTGTGATTTTAGAGTACCAAGTGGCTCTATTATAATATAATTTTGTCTATCTGGTAGTCCTAAAGTGAACTTCTAGCTTCATATTGTGGTGATACAAGCTCCTGTAGAACGAATAACTATGGAACCATTTCGAGTTAGCACTATTAAAGTCTTCCTGTTCTGTCTTTAATACTAACTAAATTGGGTAAAGAATTTATTTTATACATATGATATATACATATACAGATACATGCAGTTCTTTGCCAACAGAAATGGAAACTTAAGAATTTCTATCTTGAATGGATGAAAATATTGACACTAATTAACATGGATTAAATGAACGAACAAACCTATTTTACATGTTAAGTATTTTAGTTGCATTTCCCTAACTTTAGTGACTGATGGATTACCTAAGTACACAAATTTGACCATATCAGAGTATCATCTGTACTATTCTTTTCCTAATATAGGTTTCTTAATTTGACTCACTTTCTCAACTTAAATTTAGTTAAAGGAGAGTTTATATTCTTGCTACAAATGGGAAACCAGTATAGAATGACTTACCAAGAATAGATGGCAATTATAAAAATAAATGAAGGATAAGCAAAAAAATTTATTAAATTCTAACTAGATATTGTTATCTGCTTATCCTGAGGTCTGTTTTTTTTTGTTATGAAGGAATATTAGTTACTGTTTGAGAAATGGTGATGATATACTTGTTTTATACTAACCTACTCCTTAATATAATCAATAGAAAAGAAAATTGGAAAAGTTTTATATCTATTCTAATTAACATGCAAGATTATGCTGTATTAAGTGCCCCCTGCTTTAGGAGACTCAGTTCTTTAAAAAATAATTGATTGGTTCTGTTGTGTGTCAGTCTAACAACTGGATATTTTGAATGGGGGGAAACATGTGGTGTGTTGTGTCTAAAAAAGAAACAGGTCTTTCCTCTTGAGGTAGGGGACATGGTGTCATATATTTGTGAAAACTAAATCATACCAAAACATTTTATGAGAATTTTATCCTTTGTCAAGTACATAGAGTACATTTTAATAATGTGGATGCCATTAGCATGGGTCAAATGTAAATTTTGGGAAGCGCCAATCAAGCCCAAGTTTCAAGTGCAAATGTAATGTCAACTAAGAATATGGCCTAATTTGACTAGATTAACACTGACATTTCCTCTCCCTTGCTGACTTTTCCATTTCACAGCAGTGAACAGCCAGGCACTGAGCTGATATATGGGAATTCTTATGCTCTGCATTTTGAATAGGAATTGTCACTTCATGATTTCTGGGCTCTTAATTATGCTTTCTTACTAGATGACTGAGAAGCTATTTTTATACTTGTCTTTTGTTCATAAAGGTCAGATATAAATAAAGTAGTCAGTGTTTCATCCAAGTATTCCAGAGAGCACAGCTTAATATTCCAGCCCTTGTCATTAGCAACCTTCAGTAGCTCACTTTCACATTAGTTATTGACATACAGTAATTAATGCTAAATTTTGCAATTGCCAAAGTGGTTTGGAGTACATGCCTTCTCTTGTTTTATTTCATGGCCATTCTTTTAGCATATAAAAAAGTGCTCCCCAGATTTTAATAGAATTTCTTATAATACTTGTCTATACCATGCAATTTGGCATATAATTATATACTTTTTTATATTGTTGTTGGGATTTTGATATATTGGTTAGATTTCCCAACCAAATTATAAGTTTAAATATATCTTGGGTACTTTCTCTGAGGTCAGGCCCCTGAAAACTACTTATTGAGTAACCGATGCATATTACCACAATATAAACTCTTGTTCATCCTTGCTACTGAGAGCAACTTGCGTAAGTCATCTTATGATGACTTCAAGAATGGGGAAAAATGATACTTTTTTTTTTTCTCAAAGATTTTATTTATTTATTTGACAGAGAGAGATCACAAGTAGACAGAGAGGCAGGCAGAGAGAGAGAGAGAGAGGGAAGCAGGCTCCCTGCTGAGCAGAGAGCCCGATGTGGGACTCAATCCCAGGACCCTGAGATCATGACCTGAGCCGAAGGCAGCGGCTTAACCCACTGAGCCACCCAGGCGCCCGAAAAATGATACTTTAATGTTAGATTTAAGATTGGGGAAGCGGTGGGAGGCAATAAATTTCTTTTACCAGTGGTGATTTCCTTCCTAATTCTTCCTGTCAAAGGAGATAGGTCCCAGGTGAATGCTGCCTGGAGATGTAGATTTTTTTCAAGTTCTTCTCTCCAAAGAGATACTCAGTCTCATGGATGTTATTGAGGATTCCAATCCAAGACCAAAATTTGCAAATTGCAGATCAGCTATTAAATGGTAGCCCACAACCCTGCCTTGGGGGTTTTTGCCCTGGGGGCAAGGCTAAGTGGAAGGAGGGGAAGAAAGCTACAACACCATTCAGTAGGAATAAAGGAGGTCAGTATGGCTTGGATAGATTGTAGCAATGTACAAAATAATTGAGTCAATGGAGAAAGACAGGGCTCTCAAATTCCAGACTATTATTACTAATGCTTTTTAATAGAACTTAAAAACAGTTTCAGAGTGTTTACAATGCCCTCTGAATTATTTTCATATGGTAGTTTGAATAATGAGTACAGTGACAGGTGAGTCAATATTAATAAGAAAGAGGCAAGAGACCTCTTTCTTCTAGCTAACCAACCACCTGCCCTCTCATATAGCTGAGACCTCACCATTCTTCTTAATTAATGAATTAATTAATTTGAGAGAGAGAGAGAGAATGAGTGTGCACACAGGTGTGGGGGCAGAGGGAGATAGACAATCCTGAAGCAGACTCCCCACTGAGCGCAGAGCCTGATGCGGGGCTCAGTCCTAGGACCCTGAGATCATGACCTGAGCTAAAATCAAGAGTTGGCTGCTTGACCAACTGAGCCACCTAGGTGTCCCATAGAACCCACCCATTTTTTTTTTTAAAGATTTTATTTATTTATTTATTTGAGAGAGAGAGATAGACTGAGAGAGAGAAAACACAAGCAGGGCAGAGGGAAAGTGAGAAGTAGACTCCCCACTGGGCACAGAGCCTGAAGCAGGACTCGAGCTCAGGACTCTGAGATCATGAGCTGAGCTGAAGGCAGCCACTTAACCAACTGAGCCACCCAGGTGCCCTCCACCTTTTTAAAATATATTTTATTTATTTATTAGAGAAAGAGAAGGCACATGCAAGGGGAGGGGCAGAAGGAAAGGGAGAGTGAAAAGAAGACTCCCCGCTGAGCACGGAGCCCTATGTGGGGCTCGATCTCCCTGTCCTGGAATCCTGAAGGCAGACTCTTAACTGACTGAGCCACCCAGGTGCCCCAGACCTCACCCATTCTTAACTGACATTCCTCACTGTGGATTCTATAGATTATTTGGGATATTTTAGAGAGTGTGTTAATTAATTTAAAAAAAAATTGTACAACTATTTCTTGTTTTCTACTGTATCGGAATGCAAAAGCACAATTCTTTAAGTTATTCTTTAGCAAGTGTCCTAGTTTTATTTAACCCATTATTGATAGAACTAGATGGAGAATAAAAGAGCTAGTTCCAAGAGCATTTGAAGAACAAGGATTTGTATAGTCAATAAAGAAAAGCTGAAATAACATTGTTAAATTGAGCATAAGACTGGTGAAATAAAACTATATATTTTTGTAATTAACTTATTGATCAGTCTGTAAAGCATTACCAATACATCAGTTTCTGCAGGGTAATCATGAACACTATAGGATGTAAACTGCTTGTACCTTTATTGGTGTGAATTATTGGTTAGGTATACTGGGACATTACCCAGTAACATTAGACTGGGATCAAATGGAATTATTAGAAAATGCTTTAGCATGTTGTCCGAGATTCATACAATAATAATTTTGCCTATTCTCCATGACTGGGATAAATTCTTCTTGTTCAGGTAATTGAATGGGGCTTGGTGTGCCATCTTTTCTTTCTGTGTTGTTTTGTTTTGTTCTTTAGTTTGATTGATTAGTTTTGTATCCATAGTGCTGAACATGGTGTGTTTTTGCACCACAATATTTTCTTCTTGAGAATTCTGGGTTACATCAATAGAGTTGACTTTTTGAAAAAATGTTCCCTCTAGGAAGACTAAAGGGAGCAAGCATGACTTGCATAGTCATTGTAGCATAGTAAAAGAAATAACTAAGTCAGTGGAGAAAAGTCAGGCTGAACGGACTACACCAAATGCATATGCTGTTTTTAGGCCACAGATTCAACACCAAAAATCTAACTTTTTATATTTTCCCAACACTAAACTTAATTTTTATATGGAGCCCCATTCAACATATTAGAACACAGGGTCAATTACCTAATAGGTAAATTTCAGTGTGTTAGTGATTTCTTTGTCAGCTTAAAATTAGACAAGCTGAGGCTTGCTCTTCTCTCTGTTCTTCTCTGAGTGGCATTTTTGGCCTCATGGTACTGGGGTTTTGAGACAGCCTGTGCTGGTATTTGATCTGACTACTGAGTATGGTTATCCTTCCACATTGGCATCCAAAGAATGTAGTGGCACAGCCCGGCCTGATTTTCAGTTCCCAGTCCACATGGTTTTATCCGTGGCCATGAATGAAAGCAAGACCTCTGTAAGGCACCCTCTCTCATTCTGTCAGTTCACCATCTTAGGGGCCTGGGAGGGTTGACTGGTTCTTCTCCACTTCTCTGGGCCTGGAGACTTCAGAACTCAGCAGGCCCTCTGTTTCTGACCCCCTGGAAAGCTATCTCTCCTATCCCACCCTACCCCCTGCTGTGGGGCAGGGAACATCTCATGACTAGGGTTCTCAGCGTTCCCTACAGGACCTGAGCCCACAGCCCTACCACTCTTGAATCCCCAACTTAAAGAGAGCTCCATCATCCAACTCTTCCTTCCTCTTGCCACCACCCAGACTGCCTAAAGTAAGCTAGGATTTAAGTCTCTTCTGAGACTTCTTTTCTTCTGGTCTTTCTGTCCTTCCTCCTCAGAGAAGCTTTTCTTATGCCAGGGGGGTGGGGGGATGGGAGGGAAAAGTTGCTTGGCAACAATTCTTTTGAATCTTTCTTGCCTTCTACTTGGACTATTGCTTTTTAAAGCCCAGAAATGTACTCTCTCTGTTCTTTGGTTCCTCTCTGCTACCCCATCTTGGGCAATGCTAGCCTCACACTCCACTGCTTGACAATAGGAGGCTTCTGAAGTCAAAAGTAAGTGTAGGAAATGATGTAGCAGTAAATTCTCTACACAGCATCCTCCTTGGGTATTATATAATCACTTCTAGGAACTTCGACCTTAGACATCCCGAGATTATATTTTATAGTTTGAAAAAGTAACTAAAGAGGTCGCACGTTTAGAAGTGAGGAAAACCCTAATCCTCACACATGCACAAATTAAACATGAACAGGATGTGAGGTGCATATTGTAAAGGTGATTAAGCCAGAATTCAAGAAGGAAGGTCTTCAATGCAGCCTTGCTTTTTTGGCCTTTAAACAGCTTGTTTCTGAAGATTCCAGTGAAAGGGGGTGAAAGAGTCTGATCACCCAGTGAGTAAAAGAAGCTGAGACTTTGATGGAGCTTCCTGCCATCCTGTGGGAAATACCACCAGGGGAAGTGGGAGGAAGTGGGGCAGGCTGGAGGCGAAGGGGGGTGACTAGGTGCGGACTGTCAAGTCTCTTCCTAATAATTCCTACCTGCTTGTGGAAGTGCTGGTCAGTCTTGAGAAGGATTCCATGCCCAAGCCCACTCGTCATCATCCTTTCTGTCACTTCTCTCTCACTTTCCATGGGATGTCCTTCTCCCAGTGACTAGAATCCAGTCTTCAGCAGTGTTCTTGGCTTCTGTTCCCCATCGGCAGATGGCCACCACATGCTATTCCAAACCAGGTCTTCTGACTTTGGCTCTGGGCTTCTTCTTATGAGACCGCCTTTCTTGAAACACAGTCTCCCTTATGGCTCTTCACCATCGTATACAGTGCCTGGCTATCTCTTTAGCTATACTCAGTACTGTACTTTTTTATTATAGGGCACACTAGATAAATTAGACAACTTGCTGACACCTTCACTTAGTTGACTCCTGCTTTTGCTGAAAACCGTTCCTTCTGCTCAGAACCTGCCACTCATGTATACCTTCCCTCACACCAAATCCATGTCCTATGCTTCTGCTTATTGAAGGCTTACCAATTCTCCATGGTCTTCTAACATGTAACTCTCTATCCCCCATCTTCTGGTTATCTGGGTGAGCTTTTCACGAACCTTTTTAGGTGCAGTATCCTTTGTTGTACTTCTGGTGCCTTCTACGCTGTTGGCCGTAGACGTAGATTGTTGAACATTTGTAGTTTTGAACTATTATTCAGTTACTTTATTTCATTTTACAGAAGCTAAGGAAAAAGGTGAGAGTAAATCTGATTTACTATACTAAAATTTAATGGGTTGCATTGTCTTTCAACAGGGCATTTGGTCAAATACAGAGAAGACAATATATCTTTTGGCCCCATCCATAGAGTAAAATTATTCCTTGCTTCTTCAGAACCCAAAATGTTCTCTTCTGCAGTTGTTCAGAATTTCCTCTTAGCAGAGAGAATTCAGAAAAATAAGAATCTATACTATATCTTGGTCAACTTGGTTACAAACTTGAAGTGTAATCCATATTTTGTTCAAATCGTAGTAATTAACAGCTTCAGGGCTTGTGTTGTGAATTGTAGTTTCAGTAGACTGGATATATAGCAAAAATCAAGTCTCAAAGCACCAGGAAAGAACCCCTAACTTGTTTATTGTAATGTGCCATGAGTAAAAAAGCAGAGAGAGTATACTGCACAGACTACAAAGACCTAATGCTTCCGGTTTACTACATGTAGATGCTTTCCAAAAATATTTAATCCATTAAATGTACAAAGGCCTAGATAGAACATCATGTTAAAAATAGTGACCCTTTTAAGAGAAATAGTATTTGAGGCCTGGGAAGGAGCATAAATATTATTTTATATTGGAGGTAACCAGAGGAATTGTGTTAGTGATGAGTCAGGAAGAGAAGTGGGAGCCCCTCAGCTCCTGTCTAGACTGAGACAGTGAGTGTTTTAGGACCTGCTTCATTTCATGGTCCAGCCATCACCTGCTCTGTGATGTCACTGGACAGTTTGCTTAACCTTAGCCTTCCTTAAAAAAAATTTTTTTTTAAGAGATTTATTTATTATTTTAGAGAGAGAGCACATGAGTGAGGGGAGGGACAGAGGGAGAGAATTCCAATCAGCCTCTGCTCTGGGCATGGAGCCCCATGTGGGGCTTGATCTCATGACCCTGAGATCATGACCTGAACCTAAACCATGAGTTAGAAGCCCAACCGATTGTGCCACCCAGGTGCCCCATCTAATCTTACTCTCTTTATCTGTAAGATGAGACAAGAACAGCTACCCTTCAGAAGTTTTCAAGGATTAGATGAAGCTGAATATGTAAAACCCATCCCAGTGTCTGCCCCAAGTTCATGCTGAAAAAGCACTGGTCTTCCTCTAGGTTCTCCTACTTTTTACCCTAGAGAGGCGGAAAAAAAAATTGTTATTTAGGGTCATGCTCACCAGAGTAAGATAACAAATATAATTACTTTTAAAAATTTCTGATACCTTTAAATAAATTAACTTTTATAAGGAATTTTGAAGTTTCCTTAAGTTTTAAAATTAAATCCACTAATTAAAGTCACTATTATAATAAAACTAGAAAAGGAAATTAAAATTGAGTCAATTTTATTTTATTTTATTTTATTTTTTTTTAAATTGAGTCAATTTTAAACTTAGGTTTGATTTAAATTTTAATAGGACCAAATATTGTCTATCTTTTGTAGTAGGAACTACATGTTTTTATATGAATCATAGGAATACTATATATGACTGACATTGGAATATAATAAGCTTCTGTGATATTTTTTAAGAGAGTATTATTTTAATAAAAATATTCAGGACAAAATTATCACCATAATTATGTGTTGCATGTTTTTTGTGAAAAGTTAGGAAACGTAGTATTTTTAGTTTGCCGATCTGACAGATTTATTGAGAGAGAACACTTTAAAACTCAGAATGGTATGGCTAACATTTGCCACAAATTTGGTAGTTATCAATATTTAAATAAACAATAAAAATTTAAAAAACAGTACCTATGTGAATTTTTATCACTAGAGTTTTCCTAAAATTATTAAGGGCTAAATAAATATACATTCTGATGTAAAGAAATATAAAAATTTGTGAGTATTTGATCAGGTAGAAGGGGGGGATTAATGGTTCTCATACCCAGGATTAGCTGAAGTAGTTCAGGAAATCAAGACAGTTTGTAAATGGTATAGCCAGTATATAGAACTATCATTTGTAGTCTCAGAGTTCCTGTTTTCCTCCAATCCTAACTCATGAGATTACTCACATCTCAGTAATCCTGCCAGAGCACCCCTGGAGTCCTGGGATCCTGTCTTGCCATTTTACAGCAGCAGCAGGTATCTGAGAGACTCTTCTGGTGGCCTCTAAGACTAAAAGTTACCTTTAGTCTAGGGGATAGGGATGGGGAATACCCTTTAAATTGAAAAGAAGTAACAAATTAGGTAAAAATACTCTTAACATACAAAATACAATAAAATCATTAGTATTTAGACTACACAAAGAGCACTTACAATTCACTACGAATAAGAAGCATGGGACAGAAACAGGAAATTCACCAAAGAAATACAATAGCCTTCTGTTAGGTAAACACAAAATAAAACAAATTCAGATGGGCAAAATTGAAAAGTTAGATAATGCATAGCGTTGATTAAGGTGTAGAAAAATGGATTCTCTTCCAGTCAGAGTGCAAATTGTTTCAGCTACTTAATATGTGTTTGTTAAAATAAGAAATATGTGTATCTGAGGGCCCAACTTTGATTTCTCCTATCTCCCTGCAGAGACCTTTTGTCCTTAGACACAACGAGGCATGTGCCTGTGTGCTCACAGCAGCATCATATATAATCATGAGAGATTGAAAGCAAATTAAATTCCCTCTAAGACAGAAGTGGCTAAAGTAACTGCTACGTGCAGAACATGTAGCACTCTTTAATGATGATTATAAAGAATGGCCTAGAACGGTGTGTGTTGATAAAAAAGAATCTCCATGACAGACTGAGTCAAGAAGAAAAAAAAAAATTGAAACACAACCTTATGATGTGTCCCCATTTATTTAAAAAGAGAGAAAGAAAGAAAGAAAGCATGAGGTAATACGATAGACTTTCTACAATAGTAGCTTTCAAACCCTTTTGGAAATGACCTTCAACAAGAAACATACTTTATATCGCAACTGAGCAGACCCTTACTGTATGCAGTGCACTCTGAAATTCTTCTATCCTGTTCCATGTCATTCCATTCCATTTATCAAAATGCTGGTCATGACCCATTTAACTGCTTTCAGGATTCAACTAGCATTTGAAAAATACTGTTCTGAAAGTACACAGTAAATGGATAGAAAAGGGACCAGAAGGCAACACACCAAGGTGATGTCAGAGGTCACTTCTGGGGGAGGCGCTGGGGTGAGGGCGGGGGTCATTCCAGGGAGCCTCCAGCCCTTTCTGTAATACCTGCGTTGTTTTACGATGGACACGTGTAATTAAACATTTTTAAATTGATTTTTTTAGAGAATGAACAATCAAAATTATTTTGAAAGACAAAGATTTACTGGGACTGAGAGGAGTGGTCAAGAGGTCTTAAGAAAATTTTAAGTTGCTTTGCATAATTGAGTAGTTCAGAAGACAGGCGTTCTAGCTAACCATCTCTGTTTTTGTGTTTAGGGCCACAGATGAGCACATTCTTGTGGCAAGGTAGAGTCAAACCCGTGTGATATCCCACTCAAAATGTCATCACAATCTCAGAACTCTCTGCCACGCTGTGAGATTTTAACTTGTCGCCTATGAATGTTAAGTCCACGTATCAAAAACATAGAGTAGTCAACATACAGGTGATCCAAAAAATCAAACTCTCCAGCTTCAGAAAATGTGAAGTTAATGTTCCTGTAGCAACAGCGTCTTGGCCACATTACACGGTCTGTAGTTCTTGGTATGGATCTAGAAAAACAAATACTTACGTTTTAAGAATCATTTCTACAGGAAACACCACTGTAGAAAATTTGACATATGTACAACGTGGCCATCTCTGCAGGCTGGAGCAGATACCTCCAGCATTCTGTTTTCTATTTTAGACCTACTTTAATTCTTTCTGACTTACCTTCACATTTTTACCCTAAGGGTAATTTATCAAACATCATCCTAATGTCAAGTAATTGATGCTTAAAAGGACTTAGACACAGTGCCTAGGGTAGGTAAATCCTTTGCATTTCAAACATTTAAACAACGTATTAAACGCAGATAAGCTGGAACTGGATAATTCTTTATATGAATTTCTCAACTCAGTAAAGATGCCCATAAAGAAAATGGTATTTCTTTAAACATTATGTTTGTTTTCTTTTTGTGTCTGTGTCCTAAATATAAATTGTCACATGCTTATAATAGAACAGGTTGAATCTTTTAATGACCACATGAAATTTTTTCACTGAATGTTCTGGAAACAATTTTTTATGGTAAAATAGGCAAACTTTCTCAGAAAGCATTTATATAAGAATTATTTTTCAAAATCTTAGCTGTTGCTAAAGCAATGATTATGTTCACACTGAACTTTCCACAGACTCAAGATGGTATGGAGGGAAGTAGAGAGGGCCTTCGGAGCTTTTCTATGCATGCTATAGGTCACACCAAGGAAGGGCAGGAGCAAGAGGGGGCAGGGGGAGGATTCTATACATCCACATATCTGAAGTCTCTCTTCCATTTTCTTCAGTGTGGATCTGAGGGTGGGAAGAGTCAGAGGTGGCCTTGCAGCTAATCTTGAGTTTTATATTCCTCAAATTTAAGAATGGATGACTTGTGGCTATGACATCTGAAGCTGAGAAAGCAGCTCATATGCAATTTGATACCAAGTTAGCCTTAAACTGTGAAAAGTGGTGTGGCTGGATGATAAGGACTCAGGATAAGTGATGAAATGTGTCTCATTTAGACCTGGAGAAAAATCCAGGTGAAAATTTGTACTAATCAAAGGTTACAATCACTTTCAGTCCCTTGATTATTACAAATTATACTTTTTTTGATTTTTGGTTTTTGTTTGTTTCTGTTCTTTTTGTTTTTTCCTCTGTAAGATTGCCTATTCAGCATTTGTATTAGTAGTTTTAATAAAATTAGTTTTAAAATATGGTATTAAGGACATAATGACTAAAATTTAAAAGGCTGATAGGCTGTGAACTGCACCTATCTGAAGCCCAGCTTTTCAAAGGTCACAGTATCCAAAGCACCCCTGATTCCTGGTGACAGCCTGACTTGATTGCAGGCAAAATTTCCAAGAGTCTTTTAGATGTTATAAAAGGTGACATTGTTATTTTACTTAGCAGTCTTATAAATAAAGGAAAGAAGGCTTGCATCCCATATTGTAAAATATTGAAGTGTTACAGGGTCTCTGCATATTATTTCATTGGTAGGATAAGGATCTTAGCTTAATTTTTTTTTCAGAATTTTACACCATTTTCACTAATATCACTTTTGAAAGAGAAAACCAGGATCTTGACTAACTGCAGAATTTATCATCCACAGCGTCTGCAGGGATTGCTGTGTCCCAGAGGAAAGTACGACAGATCAGCGATCCTATTCAGCAGATCTTAATTCAGCTGCACAAAATCATCTACATCACACAGGTCAGCGTACTAGCTTTTTATTTCCTTTTCATCTTAAGAATGAGTTTGATGCTAATTTTGTTGAAAACTACTTTGTGGGACTTTTACTTGGAATGAATGCTGATTTTTATCCTCTCCAACTACATATATTTGGGAACATTCTGGCTTAGCAGCAGGGCTGAAAAGGTCATTGGGTTAAAAAAAAAAAAAAAAAGCAAATATGGCAGGTTTCCCCTATGGTTCCTAACCTACTCTTTCATTGTCAGTGTCCCATTAAAAATAAACTACAATACAAATGGCCCTTGAGTGTGGGGATGAAAGGGGGCAGAGCTGGGTTCTGAACAGCTTCACTGCAGGAAAGAAAGAAAAGGAGTGCCCACTCACTAATCTTGAGGATGCTAGGTTAACACTAGAATATCTCAGAGAAATGAAAACACAAGGTCTGAGATTATTGACTTAGGCACTGAGGATGCAATCAGTTAGGAAATGGCTATTAATAATTTACAGAAATCTATTCAGTATTTATCTGTCTAATAATTTACAGAAAGCTATCTGATAAGCAAACTGAATGTTCATTTATCAAAGTTGACCAAAGTCCTATTGTTAATAAGAAAAGAAATTTTTGTAGATGAAGTGTCAGCATTTGGACAAGAAAGTAGCAAGTATTTTGAAGCTTAAGATTGCACATCTTATGCAGTTCATTCATTCATTCATTCATTCCTTTGACATATAATTATTAGGTGCCTATGATTAGGTGCTACTGTTCCATGCACTTGAAACATATCAAAGAGTGAAACATGTAAACATTTTCTCAGTCTAAGATCCAGAGAGCCAATCTGGCGATTCTGTCAGTTGCCAGTTATGGCAATTCCAATTATACATTCAAGTACTAGAGGGAAATTCCACCAGGTCTGTGGACCAGCTGGGTCCACTGTAAGTTATACTGGGCTATTACACTTAACCTCCCCCCAAAAGCAAACAAACGAACAAAAGATACATGCCATTTGGTGTGCCACAATGGCATTATCAGACTCTAGCAATTGGTGCTAGTTTACAACCAGTGTCCAGGTCTCTGAAAGCCTGTGTATTTCCTTCTCCCTAGTGAACAGTCACTCTGATAAATGGCGGCAGGTCTCTCTGGGCAAGGCTTGAAGGAAAATTTACAGCGTATACTTAACAGCAGTGTTTCGGGGCCCTTCCTAAAGGGGTCCCAGCTTTCCCACTAATCAAGGGCTTTGGGTCTTTGAATTGGCTGAAGTCTAGAAACTATATGAGAGTCTGTGACTCTCCACTGTGGCAACAGCAACAAAGCAGTTTGTTTTTTTGTTTGTTTTTTGGTTTTGGGGTGTTTTTCTTATTAGTTTTGTTTTTTGGTGGTTTGTTTTGTTTTTGTTTTTGTTTTGTCTACCAGGCCTAGTGTTTCTTTTCTGTTGTTTAGATTAAGGAATAATCTAGTAAGCCGACCACCAGTTTCCTTCCCAGGAACACCCTCGTCAGTTAACTATAACCAAAGAAATCTATGGGCCAAGGCATTCTAATTAACAGTACATCTCTTTCACCCTTTATGGTAAATGCCGAGTTTGTCGCTGGTGGTTAAGTGCTGTCATTTGGCTTTTGCTCCTCTGGGGTCACATGATCCTCATCAGAATCCTGTAGTTTCTGTGTTGTCCCTGGCCTACAAAGGAAAGCAACCACAGTAGTTTTTAAGGATGCGGGGCTCCCCTCTCTAATGTATTTCTCACTGCCTAATGACAGGAGTAGCTTCTCAGCATTCTTGTTGAACGTAATTGGGAAGTGAGTGTGCAGGTCACATATGGCAAATCTACCCCAACATTCCTATCTCCAGGCCTTTGAATTTCCCCCCCTCCACATACCAGGGAAGCTCTGCATTTTATCCCTATTAAATGTAGGCCACCACTGAGTTCAAGTTGTAGGACACCAACCAGTTAAGCAGTTACCTTCAGCTGCAGGACTAATACATGACATCTGAACTCTGTAGTAAGAGCACTCATATGAATGAATTCAGCCTGATCTAGTGCTCTATTTCATTCCCCTCGGCCTAAAACCCTGAGAGCCTACTACACATGTTCTCTGGGTTGCTGCTGGTATATAAGAACAAAGTCTTGCATTTCTTTCGATGGATAAGCAATTTCCTCTTGGGTCATACTGTGTACCAGTTCCCTGGAATCATATTGAGTCATGACCCTAGTAATGGACTTGAGCCTCATTGTTGGGGACCTTATGAGGAATCAGCATTCCTTTTTAAGGTATCACTCCTCATCTGTCCCAGATGTGTTTGGTGTAAAGTTTTCAAGCAAAAAATGTTTGATATCTCAGACACAAAGTGACAAGCTACTTCTGCTGGCAATGATAGCTCTGAGTGACTTGAATTTCAGGATTGTTACTTTTATCTGGATCCAGCAAAATGTCCCTATTTCAAGTTTCAGGATCCCATTCTTTTCCTAACTTTCACATGAGAAACTTGGCATAGTGTGCATTTAACTGACATTGTAATTTAGCAACCTGCCCAATTAAATTCATATTTGATTATCAGTCATATCAGTGCTGGGGTAGCAAGAAATAACAGGTCCTTTTAGAGCTATCATGGAATCTCTTTGGGTCTTAGCCTCTGATTTGAACCAAGAGTTAAAGGACCCAGGCTTGTCATTTTTTTAAGTGCTTGGATGCACTTTGAAGAATGCCTCCCTAACTCAGTCCTTGTAGTCTTCATACTGCCTAGCAGTCAAGTGTGGCAGCCATGTGAACTTGCAGGGCACTTGGTTCAGTTGGCTATTTATCACGGTGACACCCTGATTGATTGTGATGCCACTGCGTGCCATGGGTTACCCGCATCCTCCGTCCTATGGCAAAACTCAGTACTGGACTCACTTCCGGGGAACCATCAAACCAATTCCCAAATCCCATCTGTATTGGTCCTTCTCCTGGGACCTTCCTGGAACCGCTCTGTATCAGTGAGGGTCCAGTCTGGAGACAGAAAGTACATGGTAATTTCAACAGGAAGATTAATATAAAAAATTGCTTAAGATTATTAATAACATCAGGGTATTATTTAAAAAGGAGGGGAAAAGGAAAAATCTAAAGAATGTAGGAGGAGCAGACAAGGAAGTCACTACTTATAAGGCTAACATAGAGAGCATCCAAGAAAGGAACAAAATAAAAGAGGACAACCCCATCCCAGGCTGAGGTCCAGACCTTATTGGAAAGATCTGAGAAATCCAGTGAGGTGCTGTGCTAGAGAAACTTGCAAGGAAGTCTTCCTCTGGGGGACTGGGGCAAGTCATCCATGGTGAGTTGTCTTGCTGTGGAACTTGCTGGAAATCAGCACATGAGGCTTGGACTGGGAAACGCCCTCTATGGGACCAGAGGAGGCTGTCCAATGGTAGGTGCTGCTCCGTGGAACATTCTGGGCAGCTGCCTGCAAGATTGGTGCCACTGAAGTTGCTTGGGAGTGAGCATTGCTTGGGTGTTCCCATTCCAGCTAACCACTCAGGGCTGCAGGACTGAGGCACAAGCCTCATACTCCTCCAGCATCCCTCCAGTGCTATCTCCCAAGGGAGCTGAACATCTTATTGAGGGAGAAATTCCAGTATCACGTGCAGGGCACTAAAGGGTGGATTTGGAGCTGAGAAGCAACCCCATGGGCAGCTGACACACTTAGCCTAGGGGGCTAGGCAAGGGGCTCCCTTCTTTGGGACCTACTCACCTTTGCGTTCTCACTGCTTTCCTTTGCCCTTTTCCCTTTTTCCCTAGTCTGGCACTTATTTATCACATTTCCCCCCAAATTGGGCATTCTTTTCAATCACCATGAAGACTAGCCTTTTGCGACTCCAGAGTCTGAAATTGATTACTTTTTCCTCCATTTTCTGCTGTCAGCCTTTCCCTTAGGCAATCCCACTGAATTGTCTACCTGATTAAATGAAAGAGGGTGTAGGGGTCCACGGCAATGTGAGGGGATGTGGGAAATTGTTTAATAAATCAAAACATAATCTGCTATACCTCTGTTGAGTAAAGATATTATATTCAAAAATGCATTTCCATTTAAATGCTGATGTAGAAATATGGGGAAGCATTCTTAACTTTAGTGTTATGGAAATAGCTTTAAATAGCTTATTGGTTACTCAATGCTTAAGTACTAAATTGACAGAAAATAGGCTTTGAAATTTAAATATAGTTTCCATATGCCTGTCTTGCTAATTTTTATATAATAAAAAACTTTTTAATGGATGTATTCCATTTCTTTATTGGATTTCAAAATATGTTAAAGCAAGAATGAAATGATTATAAATATCTTATTATTATGCTCTCACACTACCAGCATAACAAATGATTTCATATTTTTTGGCAAGATGGCATTCCTTGCTACAAGCTCAGACGTAACCATTGTGGTTTTTTTTAAAATGTATTTCCAGAATACTTGAAGGTTTATGACATTGCAAATAGTAAGGAATGTTTCCCCTTTGGGGAACTTTAAATTACAATACTAACCCAAGTCAATGTGCCTTTCAAATAAAGGAGATAAAAACAAGTCAAAACATTATACTATTGAATTTACTATAGGTTAAAGACCAAGATCAGTTTTCTGTGTCTGCTAATTACAAAGGAAATCTGCTGAACGTAAACCTGGATCAATAAATAAACAGGCAAACAAACAACTTTTCTGGTCTGCATGTTTATTTCCAAGTCAATCTCCGTTGCAGACTTCTGCTGTGATAACTGCCCTGAGTTGCAGGGCCAGGTCCCTCCTGACAACCGCAGATAACCTTACAGAGGAAACTGCTTCCTTTTGGCCGGTGGTGGCCTTTCCCATCCAGTTTCCATGGAGACAGATCTTGGAAATCATCTAAAAGCAACTATTTTAAAAGGCAGGATGTTAAAATCCTTACACTGTCAAAACAGATTTGACATCTGTTTTTATCAAAACTGAGATTGTAATCTTAGGACAGCCAGCTGAGAATGGAATCAGTGGTTCATTTCCATTGCTGGAAACCAAAAATCGATCTTTGGGCACATAAGGTGACCAACGTATACGTATGTCACCTTTTGGTCCGAGTCTTTGTGTATGATTGCTTAGGTAGAACCCACGCAGCCAGCTGAAGTTCTGGATTTAATTCTGTACTTACGGTTTGATTGCTTTGTTAAAGAAATGCTTTGAAAATCAACATATGGCAACTTTTAAAAATTAACAGCTGTCTCCTAGAGGACAGATAGAGAGTTTACATGGATCTGCTTTGGACTGCCATCTTAACACTCTCAGCTATTGCCAACAAAACAAAAAAATGTGGTCTGGAACAGCAGTTTACTCCCCCCGATGCAGTTATGCTAGCTGCTGTCATCAGTGAAACAGACCGGGTTTCCAGCAGTAGTGATAGATGAAACTAGAACCACCCGTACTTTCTCTTATCTGGGTCTCCTGGCTACTCATGGCAGGGGGGACAGAGTAAACAGAATTGAGGGTAAACCCATGTATCTAAGTGCAGTCGTGTTTTTGGAGTTTGCAAATTCTAAAAGAAAGCTTACATTTTGTCTATTTATTTTGATAATAATCTTTGAGTATTTTTTTTCTGGCATTTACAGAAATCTCCTCTTAAGAAGCAACATATCAAAATAGTTTGTTTTTGTAATAAGATATTATTTAAGTCACTTCAAATGGCATCCTCTCACCTATTGATGGTCTGCTAACATATTCTTGGAGATACTAGAGAGTGTGTTTTTAGAAAGTATCTGAATGTAATGCAAGTTCAAGAAACTCTAGTATAGAACACAGAGATCAGAATTCATTTTTTTCTTGTTGTGACTTTGTTTGGTGTGGTAAAAACAAAAAATAAGCTCTTAGATGGATGGTGAGAGACTCACCTTTTCTAGAATCAGTTTCTTGATCGGTAATATTCGGGTAGTTTATGGGGCTATTGTGTTAAAGGAGATAAAGTATGTGAAGTATTTATAAAGTATTAAACGGTAGTAATGCTATAGTGGTGTGTTTGCTCTAGGATAATAGTTGTGTTAAAAGACACTACTACATCAGAAAATATCTTTGCAGGTTGCATAATGTTTTTAAACTCTGATTTCCTTACCTATAGACTAGTACCTGCTTTATAAGTTTATTGTGGGGAGAAAAGTGACATAATACACATAAAGGAGTGATCATAGTAACTGGCACATAAAAATCACAGGTATTAATATTCTGTTCTTAGTGTAATTGTCCTTAAATATAATATAGTAACATAGTTACATTTTCTGCAATTGAACTATGCATGAGTCATCATTCTGTGTAAAA
The DNA here is from genome assembly GCF_002288905.1 of Enhydra lutris kenyoni. Taxonomy (NCBI): domain Eukaryota; kingdom Metazoa; phylum Chordata; class Mammalia; order Carnivora; family Mustelidae; genus Enhydra; species Enhydra lutris. The sequence goes on from NW_019154123.1 coordinate 2,582,502, forward strand.
TTTTAAATTCTTCCATGAAACTTTTAAAGATGGGATGCTGTGTATAGTGACAATTTTTCCAGTAAGATAAAATAGCTTTCTAATACTGCCCTGTGTATGAATCTTTAGTTCACTGTTAACTTATTCAAGAAAGCTTTTATGAGAATTAATTCAAGCAATCAGGAGCAATAAAAACGACTTTAAGTTAACGAGAGGTTTATCAAGTTAAATAAATAGCAAGGATTTTTAGAATATTTGAATTAGTAATCTCATACTGATAGCTGCCAGTGTTGGGGTAAGTCACTTTGGAAGGAAACTGAGGACCCAGTGGTCTTCACGCCTTCAAAGTTTGCTGTGCAGACAATTAGGGGTTTCAGAGGTTCGCTTCTGCCTCTCTCCTTGGCAATTAGAATCATGCAAGGCAACAACTAGACGGTCCTGGGCCAACACTGCCCTCTGGTGTTTGATTTTGGGAAGTGGCAACTTCCAGTGTCAAACACTAGGGAATTACCAAATCCCAAAAGGTTATCTTCAGGCTCTTCTCCCATCCCTTCTCCACTCTAACCAATTCCTTTGCTAGGAAAGTGTGCAAATAACCCTTCTCTTCGTTGTCTGGTCCTCCTCTTAGGTTAACCTCATTTCACTTTTGCTAATCTCTCATGCACACATATATCATGTATACTCATTTTCTTTCTTATCTTTCTTCTGACAATTTGCTCATTAATGCCAAGAAATCTCTCTCTGTCTCTCTCCCTCTCTCCACATTTCTTTATTTCCCTTTTCATTTAATGTAAAATGACAGCAATAATTATGACTATTTGCTGGGGATAGGGAGGGTGATTACATCTGAAGTAAGGTACAAGAATGCTATAGTATTGACATAAAAAGAGCTCAGCAGAGATTCAGTGCTGTCAATTTACAGAACCTTTCAGTATATTAAAGGGCTTCAGACCCTCCAGTAGAGTCTTGGTTCCTCTGTTCTTAAACCTGCTTTGACTCAAACAGAGTCAAAGGACTGACTAGGATTATAGATGCATTGTAAAAGCACATTTCAATTATGTTGTTTCTCTGCTTATAGCATTACAGTGCTTATTAATGGGTCCCATATTCTATTGTGTTTAGACTGATGAACAGTTTTTCTTTGGCTATAAAATCAGGTGTTGTGAGCCCCCATTGACCCTATTCATTTCTCTAGTACCTTTTATCATTCCCTTGCTTCATGAAACTTCAATGAATAGACATTTCTTGTATTAACCAGGATATGGAAAGTTATATTATACTAACAAGCCCCGAAATCTCTTTGCTTGATACAATAGAGGTTTATGTCTCACTTAGCTAAAGTTAGGTCAGGTGGCCCTCCTCCTTGTGGCTATGCCATCAGAAATGGGTGGAATCCAAGCTCCTTGCCCAGGGTGGACAGGGATGGAGGAAACATACTGGCTTTGCATTTCCTCATCCTTAGAATGACACATATAATTTTCATTGGCCCAAAGTAGTCACAGGGCACCAAACCTAAGCTATAAAAGAGTATTAGAAAAATGGAGTGGGGGTGGGTAAATGATTGTCACTAACATGTTGCTCTTTCTTTTGATGTAAACTTTGAATTATATTCTTGGTTGTTTTTTTTTTTTAATTTGTTCATTTGATTTGTTTGGTTTTGCTTTTACTCTTAAGAGCTCCTACTACCACGTTTTCCTTCCCACTTAGTGATTCTTTTTTATCTCCTTCTAGGTCCTCTCCATATTTTAAACAAACCAGACATTATTTGCACTCTGAAACCCCTTATCATTCTGACCCTATTTCTCTGCTCTCTTACCCTTCTCCCAAACTTTACTTCATCCCTCTGTGCTTTCCAGGATCTTTGGTTTCCTTGTCTAAATTCAACTGCAAAGCACTACAAAATCAATTTTTGAAATCCCCAGTTTCATCCAATCACCATATTTTCTAAGATTTTAAGAGGGACTTCCTACTAAGTTATTAAATCCAGCTCATCCTGGCCCAGCCCCAATGTATGCTCATTCATTTTCTTCTTCTTGACAAAACTGATCCCTATAATCCAATTTCCCTCTATGTGAGTATTCAGGAGCACCGACTGACAGACACAGTACTACGTAGTAATGCAGATATGTACTTCCTGTTCTAAAGTATCAGATCCATCAGGACGAATGCCTTGCTTCCTATGTTTAGCAAAATTCTGGGCATGACGTAAGCACTAAACATCTGCTAGAATGCATCTCTCCTTGTGAAGTCTCTTTTACCAAATTCAATTTATAGGTGCAATGTTGTTGTTATGTGAAAATAATACCAATAAAATGAAAGAACAATAGGATAAATAGAAGCAGCCTTTTTAAAGAGAGAAGAGTAATGTATTCCTTCTGGATTATGGAATGAAACAATATCACACGTCATCATGCTATTTGAAGTAGAATTTTTATTCTTTTTTAGTCCTGTTGAATTAATGTTGTTACACTGACCCTCAGTGAATGCTTCCTGGGCGTCATCTGTGCAGTGTTAACAATTTGCTTATAATAATTGTTTTCTCACTTTATGCAGCTTCCTCCAGCTTTGCACCACAATTTGAAAAGAAGGGTTATAGAGAGATTCAAGAAATCCCTCTTCAGCCAGCAGAGTAACCCTTGCAATTTGAAATCTGAAATTAAAAAGGTACAGTATTCAACACCTAGGAGTTCTTCTCTGGCTAACAAAAACACGTCAGAAGAGCTAAATTTTATACCTTCTCTCCTTTGTACTTTAAACTCTATCCTCTATTAAAGGATGTTATCATTGTTTTAGTCCTTTCAAGCTGCTATAAAAAAGACACCATAAACTGGGGAGTTTATAAACCACAGAGGTTGCTCACAGTTCTGGAAGCTGGAAGTTCAATATCAAGGTGCCAGCATAGTCAGGTTTGGTACAAGCCCTCTTCCCAGTTACAGACTTGTGACTTCTGTCCCCGCTTGGCAAAGGAGGCAAGGAAACTGTCTGGGGCCTCTTCAAAGAGCACTTTTTGTAAGAGCACTCCAGGGCTCTGTCCTATGGCCTAATTACCTTGCAATGACCCTGTCTCCCAATACAATCACCTGGGGGGTTAGGTTTCAGCATAGGAATTTAAGGGGATGCGAACATAAGCACTGCTTATGGTATGAAATTGAGGATGTCTTTGCTTCTGATTTTCTCACCTTTATTTCTGTGGCCATCATCTCAGAAGCTTAATAGGAAGTTCTTTCGGTATGATTACTTGTTTTCCTAAGAATGAATGTCTTTAAATATCTTTAATCAAAAAATATAATTTAACCTTTTTAAAGAGAATTCTATCCAATTATTTTATTAGAACGTTCTCCAACAAGCCTCTAAATTGAGCTGTGCTACTCTGGACAAGTCGTTTAACCATCTGAAGCTGTGATTTTGATCACCTACGAGGGTGGAATGAACCACTATTGACCATTGAACAACATGGGGACTAGGCACTGATCCCCTGCTCCTGCACAGCTGAAAGTCTTTATATATATATATATCTATATCTATATCTATATATAGATATATAGATATATATATATTCATTTTAGAGAGAAAGAGACCATTAGCACGTGCAAGTGTGGGAGGAGCAGAGGGAGAGATTCTCAAGCAGATCCCCCTAAGTGTGGAGACAGCCTTGGGGTTAGATCTCATGACCCATAAGATCATAACCTAGGCCACAACCAAAAGTCAGATGCTTAACCGACTGAGCCAGCCAGGTTCCCTGAAAATCCATGTATAACTTTTGACTCCCTAAAACCTTAACTAAGTGCTCGCTATTCACCAGAAGTTTTGCGAATAGCATAACCAGGGATTGACACACATTTTGTATGTTATATATTATATACTGTATTCTTACAATAAAGTGAGCTAGAAATAAGAAATATTAAGAAAATCATAAGGAGAAAATACATTTACAGTACTATACTATAAGAAGTCCACATATAAGGGGCACCTGGGTGGCTCAGTGGGTTAAAGCCTCTGCCTTCAGCTTGGGTCATGATCTCAGGGTCCTGGGATCGAGCCCCGCATCGGGCTCTCTGCTCAGTGGGGAGCCTGCTTCCTCCTCTCTCTCTCTGCCTGCCTCTCTGCATACTTGTGATCTCTGTCAGATAAAAAAAAAAAAAAGAAGTCCACATATAAGTGGACCCATGCAGTTCAAACCTATGTTGTTTAAGAGCCAACTGTATTTTTAAGCTTCTTTCCATCTTTGATATTCTATAATCTCCTAGACCTCGGGTGTTAGTAAATATTTCTGTTCACATACACAAAATCGAAATCACAGAGAAGTTAAATCAACCAGACAGAAGGAAAATTATTTATCTCTATTTAGCACAACTTGATGACAGGAAACCCCTTTGTCCTGGCTGGCAGCCATTTCCATACATCCCTTGGAGGTGGTCACAACCTCCCCTTCTCCTGTCCCGGAAAGACTTGAGGCCCAAGCAGTTTGGGCCTGCTCCCATTTTAATTTATCTGTTTATCTATCTATCTCTCTATCTATCTATCTGTCTATCATCTGTTTTATCATCTTCTTAAACTTTGAAACAGTCACATGGCCAATGAACTTTTTTCTTTTATTAAAGTTTCTCCTTTCCTGGATCCAGTCTTAAGCATAAATATACTCCTTATTCAGGCAGTACGATGGACTCTTTGGTAAGAAATGCAAACTGTGTTTGTTCTGTTGCCTTCCCTCTGTGGTGTCTGCAGCTACACAAACTGGAGATGGGAAAAGAGATAACAGTGGCAGGTAAACAAAACAGAAACCTATCTCATCAGAGATGAAAGAGCACAATTCCTTTCACGGGTTGTGTCGGCAAATCAGGCCCAGAAACAAAGCTAGAGGAGCTCGAAACAAGTGGATGAGACTGCGGATATTTGTTTTATGATATTTACATATTGTACCATGAATACCAATAACTATATTTTAGGAAGACAGAGGCTCAAATCTCCCATGAAAATATTACATGTTGCTAGGTTTTAATATTCTTATTAAAATGATATGCAGAATAATCCAGTTTATACACAAATTTATTTTAATAGAAATCCCAGCTTTAAGAGATGGAAGTGCCCACAGCAGGCTGTCTGATGCACAGAGGTGCCTCCAACTCTTCCCCAATGCTGTGATTTTCCGCCCATGCACGTCCTTAAAACAGATCACTTGCTCTTTTGTTACTGAGGTGTACTGGTTTGCATCCTTCCCTTGCTGTGTTTCTTGTCTCTCCTGATAGAAAAAAGATTCTCTTTAGTTAAAATGGCTCCGCCTGCCTTGGTGGCCTTCCCCTGTACAGTGGCAGCCTCTCTTAGAGCACTTACCTTCTGTCCTTGGTTTGGGGAATGAAAATGGATTAATGAGGTGGTAGAGGGTGTTCAGGGAGCCTGGGTGAGGGAACCCAAGGGGTCATATAGATTTAGCCTTCTTTTCAGCGTCGTTTAGAGGCAGTTTAAATTCTCCTGTGAGGAATGCTATGGTCCCCTTCTCTGATAATTACAAGCTGTGGTGGTTCATACCATCATGGTGTTTACCCTCCTGATCGTGGAGACAGGCCTCCTCTTCTATGCGGAAACTGATCTTCTGCCTGGAATATTAACATGCTTCCTATTCTCCACCACTGAACCGAGAGGCCAGCTCCTCCATAAAAATCTCCCTTGATTTTCCCTGTTCAGAATTAATCTCCCCTTTCTCTGTGCTTCAGGCACTTTTTCACCGTATTGTGGGTTTTTTAAAAATTTTTAATGTTTTTTTAAAGATTTTATTTATTTATTTGACAGAGAGAGACAGTGAGAGAGGAAACACAAGCAGGGGGAGTGGGAGAGGGAGAAGAAGGCTTCCCGCTGAGCAGGGAGCCCAATGCAGGGCTCGATCCCAGGACCCTGGGATCATGACCTGAGCCGAAGGCAGATGCCCAATGACTGAGCCACCCAGGTGTCCCTCACACTGTTGTGTTTTAAATAGCTTTTTATCTAACTTACATTTTTGTTGCCCCCAAAATCAGTGGGGGTGTTATATTCATCTTTGATTACCTACAGTCTTGCACAGTGCTTGACACATGATAGAGCTCAGTGTATGATCGTCAAATACAGAATATATTCTATGTTGACAAATAAATTCTGTGTAATATAGTCTATATTGGGTCTCTTCTTTATTGATGTATATAACATATTATATGACATACATTGACATATACCATATTTATATATTTTTATATGGATATAAAAAGAAGCCCTCCTGCCCTCATTTAAACACAAATGAGAAGAGTCTGTGGCCTCTGTTTTTCTCCCTTTCTGGTCTAATCTTTTATTCGTGACAATTTTTGTTTAGAAATGGATTTTTATCCCCTGTATAATCTTGGTGGAGTGGCCAGTTAGCCTTTTTGGCTAATAGTCACCCACCCCAGGGCCGTGGAAGAAGCAAGTAGTGATAGTTCATAAAATGCACTTGATTTCCACCTTCCCCTCTGAAACTTGTCCTGAGATCCAGGGAGCCCATGTCTCCGGTTTGAGGAATCATTATGGGGTGATTGTGCCTTCTGATGAATGGCCCGAGACCCAGCAGGATATACAGAAGAGTGAAAGAATAGAAAAGCCGTTTCCTAAGAAACTAAGCTATTTATTTATGACTTACCTAAGCTGATCTTCTGTCCAATCTGCTCAACCTTGGCTAAAAATTGTGAGGGGAATAAAATTGTATAGTGTTTTGGGAAACTAGGATTTTCGGCATGGGAGAGAGGAGAAACAGAAACAAGATGGAATATATTAATTCAAATTAGAATTGGAGATCCCAGTATGAATGAGTATGAATTCATGATAAATGTTTTTTTAAAATGCACGTATATCCTAATATTTTCTCTAAGTCGTCTCGAAACTAAGCAAGCAGCAGTGAGCTAGCTCCCTTAGCACTCGTGCCTCCTCGGAGGTACAGCTGACTGCTGATAGAGCTAGAGCAGGGACTAAATTAGGTGGAATGTCTTGACATAATAGATCGTGTAGTGAGGATGCCATCAAGGATTACTGAGGATGTGTCAAAAGGAATCAGGCACCGACTTAAAGAGGCTCCCACTGGCTAGCTATTGGATAATTAGAGCATCAATAAGAATAATGACTGCAATGGATTGAAAGAATTAACTGAAGTTTAAATCTAAGAGTTCATGACAGAAAAAGAAAAATCCTTCATTGGTTTCCTTTGGAGGATGCTAAGTAACCAACTCTTTACTTTGAAAATTATTTACAAAAGGAACGAATCAAGCATTTATTGTGCCGTTGCCTTATGAATTCTATCCCAGGGTAACTAAATTGATGAAGGGGAAATTTCTTATTAAAGTAGTCCTTCAGCTAATAACTAGAGGAATAAAAAAACGTTGCCGTTCTGCAGCCTCTAATGGAATGATGGATCTAGACATCATCCCGGTGGCTTGCTAATGTCCCCAAAAAGGGGCAGCCAGACGTTATATGGCTCCTGATGGATGTGCAGTACCATCCATGAAGTATATTTGCTAAAGGCTTGGATCTGCATCCGAGGAAGCCTCCAAATATGGTTTTTGGAAATAAAGTCACTGGAACATGACCACACGCCCTCCCTCACGTATTGTCTGTGGTCACATTCACCACCACGTAGGCACAGTTGAGTGGCCGTGACACAGACTACATGGACTGTAAATCTGTCAGTATTGCCTATCTCACCCTTTACCAAAGAAATTTACCAGCCCCTGCTCTACCTCAAGCTACGCACGTGTAGCAGAGACATGGGACGAGAGAACATGTGAAATGACACCATGGAGATAAGCAGGAAATCCAGACTAGGGAATCGTACAGGAAAAATGACCCTTGTTCTTATATAAAGAAACTGCAAGGAAAGACGAGCACTTCTCTTTGGTTCCTAATCTGTACTTCAACTCAGATCAGCAAGGTCAAGCTTACCTGATTCAGGAGCTGGCAGTCTCTAATTCCCAACTCCAGGTTTCCGGCTCTTTTCCAGTTAGCAGATTGCTCCTATCTTCATGCTTTAATTAATGTCTCTTGATGCACATAATAATTATGCCTTATATTTGCCTAGCCCTTGTCAGGGCCCCATGGAGGCATCATAAATCAGCAGTGCCCAGCGCGAACCTGTTTGGACCGAGTGGAGAAGCTCCTAGAGCAGGGCTCTCCCGCCCAGCAGGGTCAGGCCATTGTTCATTTTCTCCCTGGATACCACCTTCAGTGTCTGAATGGAGGTCTGGGAAGAGGAGCTCATGGTTGGAAATAGCACAGGACAGTGGTTTGCCAGCCTTTGCTAAGTTATGGAATTCTTTGCTAAACACGATCTTTGGTGGAAATGTAAACAGCAGGTCAGCAAGGCTGCTTCTGGGGGAAGTAGGGTTGAGGGCAGGGATGCGATGTGCATCCCATGGACATGATGATGGACCATCCTGTGAAGGCACCATGCATATGTGTGCGTGGGCGCTTCCGTATCAGAGAAAAGGGAATATAAATACTGGACATGTCTGTTAACAAAGTGGCCTACAGAAACCTCATAAAAAAGAACAAAAAGGAGCTGTAGGTTAGAAAAGATGAAAAATAAGACAATATATTATGTCTTAACATATTATAACTAAGTTGAAGAGGACAGCAAAACTTAAAGGGAAAAAAGGTCAGAAGACTGGTGAGGGCCGTGTGATGTGACACGTTAAAAACTTTATCCCTTCTAGCCCCTAATTTCATTTATGCTGTTTCATTTCTTTTCTATGTCAGCTGATTAGATGCCAAATAATTGGTGTAGTTGTTCTGCAGCAAAGATAACCTTATTTTATGATATGGAAGAGAAGATATAGTTTGGGGAATTTAATGAAGATTACAGTTTGTGTTTCTCTTTTAGGTTTGGCCTAAAAAGTACTAGAATCTCAAACAATGAAGTGCTAAAATTGCTTAATACTTGCTCAAAATCAGTTGAGTGAGTTTTGGGGGAGAGGGGGTAGTAACAGTGATACAGTCTGTTCTCTTTAATATTTGCTTGGCTTTGTTTCAAAAGTGTGTACAGTCATTGGCTCTTTTGAACTGTAGATGTTTATTCAGAGTAGGAGAACCCTTTCATGTCAGTTCAGAAAGAGGGTCTTAAGCATTCTTCCAAAGAGAACATATATGCCAAAGATGGGAGTACCCCTCTAAGCTGAATGTTTGAGAGGCAAGAGAGGGCCCACAATGGCACTGGCCCAGGACTGCTGAACCACCTCGGGGCCTCTGCCCGCCATAGGGGCTGCTCTGAACCATTCTGTGGTAGCATTCATAGTCCCCCTATGGGGTGAGCCTTTTCTTGCCTATCTGGTGTGTCCAGAATTGGGCTCATCACCTTCTTTTTCCTTCCTACATCTGCATCGCTATCACTGGAGAAATGTTTTCCTTCTGCTCAGTCTTTAAACCTTGCAGTCACATTCAGCCGCTCCATGTTATTTCTTTTGTCCCATAGGTCGTTAACACCTGCATCATCTTCCTGTAGGCAGTTTTGCTCGCCCTTTGATGTTAAAGCCCTGGGTTATAGCCCTGGTTCTGCCACTTACCAGCTATGACCCTTGAGCAAATTCCATTTCAATGTCCCCATCTGTAAACCTGAGATAATGCTTACCTTAGAGGTAGTTGTAGGAACCGAACAGAACATCCGATGTGTCTGGAATGTTTAAGGACTCAGTAAGTGGCTGTAGGAGCTACTGGTGTTATTAGAGGAGAGTATTCGATCTTCCTCTTGGCTACCACCTGGTTCAACGTCTTAACGCTTCTCTGGGCAGCTTCTTGGCTGACTTCCCTATTCTCCAATCCATCTTTCCAGACCGAGTTTCTAAACATACCGGCTCTTCTTCTTCTTCTTTTTTTTAAGCATACCAAAAAACCTTGTAAGCCTCCAGTTTCCTGCCTCACCATCTTAACACTGGCACCCAGCGTTCTAGGCCCCCATTATGTGCAGGAGCTTCCACCCGGATGTCCCCAGCCCATGCACCACAATGACTGTTTCAATACAGAAATCTGACCGTGTCATACACGCACCCACCCACACAGACACACAGAAAGCTTTTCAGGGGCTCTAAGTAGAAACTGCCAAATCGTCCCCACAGTATTCCCGGTCCCATTTGGTCCAAGCCTGCCCACCTCTCGGTCCTCATCTTATCCCTCTCTCGTTCTTCACGGTCTCATACCAGCCGCAGATCCCATCTGTCCACCATGCAGCCTACTCCTGAGTCTTTGCAAATGCTCGTGTTCCCGCCTTTCCAGATCTTCCCGCTGCATCCTTCACTCATTCTTTCCCATTCTTTCAGTTCTCAGTGCGTCATTTCTTCAGGAAAGCCATTCCTGTCTAAGTTGAACCTGCCCATTACCTCTCAGAACCACCGGCCCGTCCTTCAATGCATTCCGTGCAGTTGTCATTTCACGTAGATTCAGATGGACACGTGACAGCTATAGTCCTCCCTAACTAGGAAGTAAGTGAGAGTACAATTTTTTAAAAAGATTTTATTTATTTATTTGAGAGAGAAAGAGAGCATGAGAGGGAATAGGTCAGAGGGAGAAGCAGACTCCCCACCAAGCAGGGAGCCCGATGCGGGACTCGATCCCGGGACTCCAGGATTATGACCTGAGCCAAAGGTGGTCGCTTAACCAACTGAGCCACCCAGGTGCCCCCTGAGAATACAATTTTTGGCCACCATTGGTTGTTTTCATTGTTTGGATCTGTGACACATAAGAGTTGATAAAAATCCCCACGGAATTAATGAACAGCATGTGCCTTCCTCTCTTCAACCTAGATCCCCTCACCTCTATAACATGGACTCATGTCATCACCCTTCCATCACCTTGCTACCGCTAGGCAGGGCCCAGCCTTTGCCCCCAAGTTCCACTCACCTGAAATGTCTGCCTCGCTTCCCTGCATCCACCAAATCCATCCTTCAAGGCTCAGCTCCAGTGTTTCTGCTACAGAGCTCTGAAAATCATGTTGGTCTTTTTGGAAGCTCAGAATTCCCCACCTCATTCTACACTTCATAGTTTATTCTCCTTCTTGTTTGTGTACATGAGCCCATTTTCCCAGCCACATGGCAAGCCACGTCCTTGCTGTGTCCTCCCTGGTGCCTGGCATGGTGCTAAAAAGCTGGATAGATCACTGGTATATGAGATCCAGTGGTTTCCATCTCTGTTTTGCAAGACCCGCTCAGAGCATGACACAGAGTTAAGGGGCAAAAAAAGATGTGCTGAAAGAATATGTATGTCAGAAAATAGAACTGCAAGAAGTTCTGGGAAGTTTCTGGAAGAAAAATAAATGTACCTGGGATTTAAACACAAGACCAATGAATTTTAGTCCTTGGCTTTATCCATGGGGCCCATCCCTCTGAGGATTTGCAGTTCTTAAGCTGAAGGAGACTTTTAATGTAGGAGGCACCGGCATCCTCAAACGCTCCTCTTTTCAAGGTTTGAATCAATGAAAAGGACTGGTCCTTATCTTCATAAAATGGCTATCTTGACCTGCCCAGCTCACAATTCACACATTTCTCTGTGCAGCTTTAAACACCTTCCTATCTGTGAACGAGCTGGGATTCCAAGGTGTTTATTTAATAATTAAGTTGACTTAACTAAGCTTTCTATAATTAGAATGAGCGTTTCAGGCAGCCAAATTACTCCTATGTTCAACCACATGAAAAACAATCCCATCTGAAGTCATTTGGAAGGCAATACCAGGAAATCATTCTCAGCATTGCAAGACATACCAAGAAACTTAGTTGGAGCAACCTACTTGTGTGGCTATGAGAAATAGAGTGCTTAGGCCTACCTCTGTGGCATCCTAATAACACTGATGAGAATGTTACTAAGTCATGTGACCATCGGATCCTCCTACACTGCAAATGCATTGCAATCTTACGATCTTGTCATTTTACAGATGGGCTATTCGTTTTATCAGTTGTCAGTGAAGCAAGGAAAATAAATTTTCAAGAATAACAAAGGATGGAACCATAGTTTTTTCTTGGAGTGTAGTCGTCTTTGGCAACATGGAGACTGGTAAACACAGAAATACTTTGTATTTGTAGTGTCCAAAGTACACAGATGGAATAATGATCAATTACTCATAGGAAATGTTCTTATTAAGGTATAAAATGCAGAATGCATCCAGTGAGGAACCTGTACGGCTCTGTGGACTTCCACGTACATACTCATCTGGGTGACCACCGCTCACTTCACTAGGTAGAACACTTCCCGTACTGAAGAAGGCTCCTCCTTCCCTTTTCCTGGTCAGATCCCATCTTCTGCCATAACATAATCATTATCTTAATCTTCATCGCCACTCTTTAGTTTTATCTGCTTGTGAAAATGCCTGTACATGAAGTTATACATGATCTCTTCTTTGGTGTTTTTGGCTTCTTTTGCTCAACATTCATTCATGTTGCTGTTTTTTGTGCTTTGCAGAATCCCAGTGTATAAACACTCTACAATCTATCTATTTTTCCATCTGTAGATATTTGGTTTTTCTCCAGTTTGGGGTCAGAGGTCCTCATGTCTCTTGTGTGTATACCTAAGAGTGGAATTACAGAGTCATACGGTAAACATTGTATCTTAATGAATACTGCCAGTTTTCTCAAGTGATTGAACCATGGTGTATTCAAATTCATTAGCAGAATATGGGAATCAAAGGTAACTGCTGTTGCATAGTCTAAATTGTGCCATTTATTTCTGGTTTATTAGTAAGAATTGGCATTTTAGTATATGTGCTGCCGAAGCGAGCACAGAATTGGCATTTTAAAAGTATATTATATTAACATAGGCATGAAAACTTGACCAGCCCAAGTGCTGGTTGGAATTAAAGGTAAAAGAAGTTTGTAAAATGTTTATAGCCTAAAATTCCACTTTAAAAATTCAGCTTTGTGGGAGAGCATCAAACAATTGGAACTTTAATAAAGTCTGTCATTTAGTGAATTACTCTCTCCTTTAGAGTGTTGGAGATTAATGTTTGGAGATTAAAATTAGGCAATGGTAATTTAGAAAAATGCGTTAAGAAACTTGTTTGCCTCAGTCAATCAAGAAGGCTTTGTTTAGAGGAGATACACAAAAAACAATGATGATGTGGGCTAATAAGCATATCATTCTGCTGAATAATTGAGTTTATTTCTCATACACCTGATACAAAGAACATTTTGATGTCCCAAGCCTATGCCATTATTTTTCTATCCATTTTTATCTTGCTCTCATAAACCCATGAAGTGCAGAGTTGTTTTTATTTTTTTCATGTGACCAGGGAATTGTCTACCTTGCTTTCACTGTAATTTGCCTGCCTCTGATTTAGAAGTTCTTTTGAAAGGAAAGTGTGCCTTTCTCTGTTTACAAGAGATGGAAAACCACAAGCACTAAATTCTCCACACCAAGACATAGGGAAAGAGGTCTCCTGTCATTCGCTTCTGATGGTAGAATAACATGTGGCTTTGCCTTTTCTGTTCCAGTTATCTCAGGGATCTCCAGAACCCATTGAGCCCAACTTTTTCACAGCAGATTACCATTTATTACATCGTCCGTCGGGTGGAAACAGCTTGTCCCCAGATGACCCGACAGGTAATGGTCTTCACCACAGGAAATCTGACGTTCATAAGTAAATATATTGTTTGGATCAACAGCTATCCTTAAAAGATTATCTTCAATTTAAAAGAAAAATAGAGCTTATTTTGATTATCTGTGGCAATAGTTGGAAGAGATATATAGTACAAGTATAGAAGTTCCCTGCGAGGTTTATCATGCCCTGTTGTGGCAGCTTCCTTGATCATTTATTAATGCCATAAACAAACAGCAGAATCGGTTTGAGTGAATTGTATTTCCTTTTATTTCTTCTTATCTGATGATGGGGAATCAAATGCCCAAAAGCATCCAGGGAGATAAAAAACAGAAATGAAGACTTTGAATATTCAAAATGAAGAACATTCAAAACTTACATGGAGGATCTACATATTTAATTTGATTTTCTTTTTTGCATTAATCTCACATAAGGAGACTATGTAGCATGGGGATTAAAGGTGCAGATTCTCAAAACCTGGATGCCTAAACTTGAATCTCAGCTCCAGCATTTAGCAGTTGACCTTGGGCAAATTATCTGACCTCTTGAACCCCAGTTTCCTTGCCTATAACATGGAGGTAAATGTGGTACTTGCACTATAGGGCTATAATGAGAATCAGTGTAAACATATAAAAGGTACTTGACCATTAGCAGGGGCTCACCATAATGTAGCTCTTCTTATGATAACTGAACTCTCAGAAGAGGTTTTCAAACTACTCTGAGATTTCAAGTTTCCTTAATAGTTTTCAAATGCCTACAAACTATAGTTCCATCACTCAGTTGCATAGATAGAAATGACGGTTTAAAGGGAGACTCTCCATCCCCTCACTCCTCAATTTAGGCAAATCATTTCATGTATTAATCTCAAACTTTCCCTACGTCTTGGACTCCTGGGATAAAGCCAACCTGTAGGCCGAATTTTTGTTTAAAATAATCCCTGAGAAACCTGCAAGAGCAAGACGAACTCTTGGCTAAAGTCTTTTGCTTTGAAAAACACCCCCAGGGCAGGTCAGTCAGTTTGTAGGCCAAACTTCTTACAGGAGTGATTCTGATGAAACCAGGAGCTCAGGTGGAAATCTCGGAGTGGCCTGAGAGACAGTTGGCAGATGTCCAGGGCAGCTGGAGGGGCCAACCCGGGGTGGAGCAGGCAAGTCCCGTCCTAGCAGGCTGGCTACAGGCTCGCCCAGCAGAGACTGCAGCCACTTTGGGGAACACCTTGGCTCACAGCTTGGAAGAGGAGCTGCCAGGGCTCATCAGCCTCCTGCCTCCCCTCCACTTCAACCCATTCCCTCTTGTCTCTCCTAAGTGGAGGGGGTTCCTGGGCCTCCCTGCACACACCGGTGTTAATTGATCACAGTAGAAGCTAGCCAACATTGCTTTGGGGGGCACTCAGTTGGGTGAGGTGCTAGTCTATCATCCTTAGAACACCCAGCAGGGTCACCTGTTAGGGGTCTGACTTCGGCTCTGGTCGGGATCTCAGGGTCCTGGGATCAAGCCCCCCCCACCCCACCCCTCGCCTCCCCGCTCAGCAGGGAGCCTGCTTAAAAAAGAGAAAAACAAAAACAAAAACACTGGCAAAGAAAGTATTGCCTCCTAGCACTAAGTGTGCTATATATCCCTCTAGGCAGTCATGGAAAGGGCCAGGTCCTCATGTCTTTCCCTGTCTACTTCTGCCTCCCTCTAAGAATTCATTTTCTTTCTAGCACATATTAACTGGTTTTGCTTGTAGCTTAAGGAGAGGTTTTTTAAATCAGAAAACTTGCCCTTTGGGTCATTTGTGTTGGGAATATCCCTCACCTCACCTTTGTGTTCACATAAATGGGTAGGCTCACACATGCCTCTCTAACTTAATTGCCCAATTTATAGCCTGAGAAATGCCCCAAAGTCTTTGTGTATTATTTTGTGATGGCCACCCGAAAGGAGCCATTATTAAAGGAAGAGAAACAACAACAACAAAAAATTAAAAAATAAAGGAAGAGAAACAAAGCGTTTGAATATTCCAAGCAAGGTAATTTGGAATGTGCTCCTCTTCATCATGACTAAGTTGACCCTGTTTTCACTACAGTTGAGTTGTAATTGTCAACAAAGTCCAACTAAGAAAATGTGAACCAAAGGTCAGACTTCCCATAACCTATCTATTTCAGGTCTGTGTACCAGCTCTGACTTGGAGGAGGGAATAACATATGAACAGATGCAGGTGAGGTTTTTGCAGTACCTTTGAACAATTTTATTTTGTTGCTTTTAGTTCAGTACTAACCTGAATTTTTTTTTTTCAACGTCAGACTGTGATTGAAGAAGTCCTAGAGGAAAGTGGTTATTACAACTTTACATCTAACAGGTGAGATCTAGAGTTTTCTTTTAAATGTGAAAGTTCAGTTGAGATCATTGGATGTTAGATGTAATTATCCTGGATTCCAGAGATTTCTTTTTCCAACTTTTATTTTAAATACTTTTGTAAATCTTGGCTTAGACCGATACAACCATGGGTAGAATATATGTTGCCCATCTTTTGTATGGATGCAGCTGCTATTTTTCTGTTGAAAAGAAAGGGTGATAGCTTAGTGGTAATTTACTCCCAGAAAAAAAATAAGAAACATAATGAAATGGAAAAGCATTTCTAGGTTTTTTGTTTTTGTTTTTTAAATTAAGCATTTGTTCCATTCTAGTAGAGCTGTAAACTCGGAGTTCCATCTCTGAAATCTACCCATTATTTGTATAGAATGCAGGGGGGAATGCAACTAAACAAAGAATCACTTCTGGTGAATTTAAGATATGCTTGTGGAAGAAGGACTTGTTATGTGTTGCCATTTGCTTACCCTAAGTAAAAAGCCTCAGTTTACTGTGTATTATCTTCTAACATAAGAACTATTTGTGCTCTAAAAATATAGTGTTTTATCACTTCTGGCCAGTTCTGATTCCTGCATTTTACTGTTGGGCACAGTGTTGGCCACAAAGATTTGAGTGCAGTTAGTTTACTTGGGAGGCAATTCTGGAAACACTGGTAGGGGAGTGAAGAAATAATTCAGTGAAGGTTTCATTTTCAAGCAAGTAACCCTTGTGGCTGACCGGGCCTAGGTCTCACTGGGGAAATCTGAGAGCCAGTACTAGAACATGTATCTCAGGTATCCACCCCACTCAAGGGCAGAGGGATGTTTGTCCTCTCTCCTGGGGTATTTATTCTTGCGTTTCCACTGATCATTGTTTGCAGCCTTTCCCCAGAGAATGTTAGTTCCCTGGCATTTCTGGCCTTCTGTAAGGGTGAACAGAACAGATTCCAGAGGCCAGAGAAATCCTCAGGAAGAGAAATGCAGCCGCTGGCAGCTGGAAAGCAAGCCAGCTTGCTGTGGATGAGGGGATGAGGGCACTGACAGTGTCTACACATGAGTTGTCTCGATTTTTCCAAGGAGCCCCTCACAACCGAGTCCTCAAACTGATCATAAGCAGCCCCACTCTCTGTGGTTCCATGTTCCTTTAGTTTGTTCTCTCAGAGTGGCCTTTAATGCCTGAAGGAGCTACCTTCTTCCCACTGCTGAAGCTATCTTGTGACCACTATTTAAATCATTCCAGAAGTTGTCTCTAAAGGTATTCGCCGTGGTAAGAGAAAGAGGCCTCAAGAGCATCCTGTTAGGTTATTATATGGAAATTAGATTCTTTTTTGAGATTAGTTCAGTCTCCAACTTTTTTTTTTTTTTTTTTTTTTTACTTCTCTTATTTTAACAAGTTGTTTATATAAATCACACATAAGATTATTCAGCTGCTTGCTCTTTGGGCTTGATAATATATTTCAAAATACTACCAAATGATGAATAATTCTCATTTTCCAAAGGCATATTATTAATAGAAATCACCATCTTCCTAATTGCTCTCCTCTCACGTTCCCTGGAGAAACTTGGAATCTTCATTTTCTATTCTTGGGCTGCGTACATCCAGCTTTCCTCAGAGAGAATGATTGTCTTTGTTCTCGAGACTTAGCTTCTTATTATTTTAAGTGCCTTTGGCTTGGGGTGGGGGCAAAGGTCACTTTTGTCATAATTTGTCTGCATATTCTCAGAGACTCAGGATCTTGAGCATTGAATGGCTTCTTATTTTTGCAGAAACTACACTAAGTATCAGTGAAAAACTAGGTGTGTAAGGAAGTTAGGGAAGCTCTTACAAGAGCTCTTATTTTTCCTTAAAACATAATTTTAGTCTTATTTTTAAATTTACTTTTATCCCTTTTCAGTTCTATCCCTAAGTTTTAAAAAATTCAAACATTATTTCTACTTCCAAAGCTGTACTCCTATATTAAAAGACATTGCAAATTTTCTTATTTGAAGGAATAGATAATCAGATGCCTAATAATGAAGACAAAAAATTATTTACAGTTATATTCAGAATTGTGCATAGAATATGGAGACATGGTTTAAATGATCAAGTTCAATAAAAATACGTTGGATATGACGTACATAAGATTTTCTTAAAATGCTCCAAATTAAAGTGAATCACTCAAAAAACATTATTATATCCATGATATTCTCTTTTCATCCTCTTATAACAATGAGAAACTATATCTTGAGAGAAGACTCTTCACAGTATACTAGTAAGAATAACCCTTTGTTATGCTTAAAGTACTCGTTTACTGGTGTTCCAGATTAATTACCAAAAGATAAGTCAGCCTCCACTTAGAAGCACCTAAGAGTTCACAAGCTAGAAATACACATATTTCCAAATATGAACCAAATTAGGTAGTCAGTGATGATTTTTCCATGGTCAAAAGATAGGGGGTGCTAAATATCACTGGACATGAACAAGAATTTGGAATCAGAAGAATGTATTTTCCCTAAAAGGTTCCATAGAATAGCCAATATTATCAAAGATGCTCATAGATGCTCCCTGAAAAATAAAATTTTGTGATCAAATAGATTTGGGAAACTCTGAAAGTACACTTTTCCAAATTTAGAGGATGTTGACACACATTACCATATCACAGAGTCTGAGATGCGCTGTAAGAAATCTGTTAACCTTGTTTACCTCAGTATTTGTGCAATCTTTCACACGCAACACAAGTTCAGAAATCAGCCCTAGTGCTGTGGTTAGAAATGGGACACGTGGTCTGTCACCAGCATCTACCCAGATCTGCTGCTGTTCTCATTCTCTGTCATCACCTTGATTGTCATTGTCATTGTCATCACCACTGCAAAATATAATTGGTGATGCTGGTCACACAGAGAATTGCATACATAATTTCTGCATTACTGAAGTTTACCACTTCAGACAATCAGTTCAAACTTACACGCATCTCCCAAACACCCAGACAGGAGCTAAAGCATGGCACACTTTTTTTTCATAATTTAAAAAAATTTTTTATAAACATATAATGTATTATTAGGCGCAGGGGTACAGGTCTGTGAATCGCCAGGTTTGCACACTTCACAGCACTCACCATAGCACATACCCTCCCCAATGTCCGTAACCCCACCCCCTTCTCCCTACCCCCTTCCCCCCGGCAACCCTCAGTTTGTTTTGTGAGATTAAGAGTCTCTTATGGTTTGTCTCCCTCCCAATCCCATCGTGTTTCATTTATTCTTTTCCTACCTCCCAAGCCCCCCCACATTGCGTCTCCACTTCCTCATATCAGGGAGATCATATGATAGTTGTCTTTCTCCGATTGACTTATTTCGCTAAGCATGATACCCTCTAGTTCCATCCAGGTCATCGCAAATGGCAGGATCTCATTTTTTTTTTGACGGCTGCATAGTATTCCATTGTGTATATATATACCACATTTTCTTTATCCATTTAAGACATCTAGGTTCTTTCCACAGTTTGGCTATTGTGGACATTGCTGCTATAAACATTCGGGTGCACGTGCCCCTTCGGATCACTACGTTTGTATCTTTAGGGTAAATACCCAGCAGTGCAATTGCTGGGTCATAGGGTAGTTCTATTTTCAACATTTTGAGGAACCTCCATGCTGTTTTCCAGAGTGGTTGCACCAGCTTGCATTCCCACCAACAGCGTAGGAGGGTTCCCCTTTCTCCGCATCCTCGCCAGCATCTGTCATTTCCTGACTTGTTAATTTTAGCCATTCTGACTGGTGTGAGGTGGTATCTCATTGTGGTTTTGATTTGTATTTCCCTGATACCAAGTGATGTGGAGCACTTTTTCATGTGTCTGTTGGCATGGACATTTTTAGCTTAGGTCCCAGAGTGAATATTTAGTTAGGGATAGAGAGACGCCATCATCAAACTGAAAGCCTCAGGATAAAGCCAATTTCCATTAGCTCTCTTCAGGGACAGTTACTGCAACTGTTTAAATAATGGGGAGACTACTTGGACTGTTGTTTAGGAAGCTTGTCTTGGGCAGAAAATGCTGCATTAGGAAAAGGAAAAGAGTAACAGAAACAAAAATAGCATCAAGGAGCCCTAAGCAAAGTGGGGGATCCCTCCTTTCCAGGCTTCCGGGAAGGGGAGGCAGAATGAGTTGAGAGGAAGAAAGCAGTATGAAGACAATAAAATAAGCTCAAAACAAACTTGGCCAGCCCAAAGCACGCTCTATTCTCGATCTTTGCAGGGATGTATGATTAAATTATAGTTTACATTTATAAACATTTAGCTTCCTTACCAGAAGGAGACAGCCTAGCATGCCTTAATTTTATCCTTGTTGTTTGTGAGAGTAAAACTGTTTGAATTCTGTGGGTGAACAGACGTCAGACATATCCTCCTTATATACTTAGGGGTACACATTAACATTTTTAACAATGAAATCTGCGTTGAGAAGTAAAATTTGCAAGAGAAAAATCTATAGTTTGCATGCTTTTCCCCCCAATTAACTGATAACATGTAAATTAGATGTTTAAAACTATAAACTACTTTGAATGGGTGTTTATTTTTCTTCTCTAAAGGGTTATCATTTCCAACAGAGTTTATAATTTGAGAAAGACCCCGTCAGCCCCAAAGTTCAGCAAAATGTGGCTTTCTAAAAATGTCCCATCCTATTATGTTTAGAATCATCTTTTCTTCCCTGGGATTTATTTACATACATCCCTGAGCTACTGCTTTTGAAGTTGCATGTGTGAGGTCAAATATATATGACTATAATGAACGCTTGCCACTTGTGAATCTTCTAGATATCACTCCTATCCGTGGGGGACCAAGACTCACCCAACCAAAAGATGAAAACCCTGATTTTGAATGGACTTCGTTTTCCTAGTGAAGTTCAAGTTCTGGACTTCAGCTCTACCAGACACCCAAGGATTGGGAGCTGCTGGAAGGGCATGGAAAAGACAAGACCAGGATGCCTTGGCCCCTCCAAAGCCTCTCTCTGAAGGTCCTGTGCTAGGTTCTGTGGCCGTGGCAGCATGGGAAGGCTCTGCTCCCCAGATGTGGTAGACACAGAATGACAGGGCTGTCAGTGTGCTCCTGGGAGAAAATGCTGCAGAATTCACCTGTGGGGAGAAAACTTGCACCTCACAGAACTTTCCTCCAAGTTAAAAAAGAAACAACAACAACAACAACAAAAACAAAGTCATATTTTTCAGCAGAATGTTTTATATTTAGGATTGCAGAAACTATGTTTAAAGGCATCTAGCCTTCTGTGTATATAAAAATAGTTTTAGAAAGAGAAATTTACAGGCCCCAGAGTAATAATATATTGGGCAATTCATTGTATTCCCCAATTTTTTCCTTTATTTTAAAAAAAATTTAAAATAGAAATTTAAAATTTTGTTGTTGTTGTTGTTTTAAGGAAAGGATTGGTTCTCTCTTCACCAGTGGGTGCTAGTGGTCCGAAGACAGTAGACAGTATTTGTGACCTTTGCACAGCCTCTGGGAATAACTGTCAAATTGTCGGATGTAAGTTAGACTAATAGGATATATTGCTGTACAGTGTGTGTGTATATAGACGTATATATGGGGGGAGGGAGGAGAGGTTTTGATTAGGCAAATGCTTTGCTGCTAATCAAACTTATAGTGTTTTTAGAGCACTTTGAAGAGTTCATAGAATCTATGAAAGCAATGCAATATTCCTTATTCTAAGTCCCTTCTCACTAAAATTACCTATGTTTTATTGTTTGGAGATTTAAAATGAAAACAAGTTATATAATTAAATGTATGTCCCATCTTTATTCATTGAGACATTCCTAAAAAAACTAGAAATCAGAATGCCAGATAGTGTTCCATTCCTAGAGACTTTGTGATGGAAATTTTCTAGATTCTTATTGGGCTAACATCTCTTCAACTGGTTTATAACTGGTGTAATATCCAGAAATGCCCTTATTGCCAAGTCAGACTGCACTTCTAACTGCTTAAAGAACATTTTAATTATATATAATTAGTAATCTGAAAGCTGAAATTATGCTTTTTATTTACTTCTCACTTAGCTCTGGTATCTTTATTTACATTGATATATTTTTAGTATGATTGAACAGGATTTAGTTCATATATTTACAGTGTCTGAAACATAATAGCCTTTTGTATAGTATAGAAAATCTCTTAATGTGAACCCATACTACTTTTACAATTTGTTGGTTCAACACTTAAAGGCTATCCAAATTTTCTTTAACTAATGCCTTTGAAAATTGCCAATGAATCTTTGTCTTTAAGCCAAATTAATGATTACAAATATACTGTAATTTAAAATAACAGATGCAATTAGAGTAATGAAAAATGTCATTTTCAGCTTTCAAACCAATTCCATTCATATGTGAAATGTATATGTAAAATCCAGATGCTATGATTTTGTTGATTTACCCAGGTAAAATTTTATTCCTAGCCCAACTGAATTTGAACTTGCACTATTATTTTTTATATCTTTTCATGTATGGAATGGGCACATTTCCTTGTTGTTTAAGAAGCAGAGGCCTACAAGGGCGTAAATTTTAATTGTGATAGAAGCCAATACCTAGAAATAAACCAAGCTGTTGGGATGAAAGTTTGAACAATAAAGTTCTTTCTCAAATGATAATAAATTGTCAACAATGTTTAGAAAAGAATACTATTCAGAGGTTGCATCTTGGTTAAAAAGAGAGAGAGAGAGATGATTTATTTGAAGGTGTTTTTGAATGCATACAGTTGACCAGAAAGGGAACAAAATGTTTCCATCAAACTATTTCTTTAAGACCATAGACGTGGCATTTATTATGCTAGAAGCCAGTATGAATTAACAAAGATAAACAAATGGATGTCAGCAGCTTTAAGTCTGTCAACTCTATGCTGACAGATGCATTCTTTTGTCAAAGTCAAGAAGTGTTCTGTTTGATTCCCTTCATAGACTATCAGATGCTGGATTCACATTCTCCCAGCTCAAGAGCAGGCCTCTAAGAGAAAGTTGGGCACTGGTAAGGGATCCGTCTCGTGCACAGAGTCTCATCCCAATAGCGATGTTGCCCTTTCAAAAGCCCTCACTTTCTGATTTCCTGAAAAGAAGTCCCCTGCCCTCACAGGAGAACAAGAATGATCATCTTGTTTTCACTCTCCAAACTGCCCTCTAGTGCAAAGAAGTTGTTACTTGAGTGTAATAGGCCCCATAATCTTTGCTTGATTGCCTTTAAATTTTTTCTCTTTCTCTTAATTTGTTATAATTAACAAATAATTGTTAATTATTTGTTGTGCAATGATATCCCTGTGACTTCGTCTCGTTCTCAGTCACTGGATATTGGTATGGGACAGAATATGAATCAGACTCTTCAGATCACTTTGGATACACAAATGCTTCAGTTAATGATGTTTTGATCTACCAACTCTGTCTGAATATGTGTACTTGAAACCTTAATTTGCTTTTTAAAAGCAAAATGTTCCATTTGCAGGGAAGTGACTGCCGCAGGCATGTGTGCTTGCCGGTTGTTAACCTTGTATTCTTCCAGATGTGTGATATTTCACTGGAGGTCTCCAGGGAATAGTAACATGGATACCAGACCCTGTGCTCCTGGGTGAATTTTAGGACCTTGCTGGAGAAACGCTGCTTGAGTTTAATGTGGACACTTGTATGGTGCTGGGTGGTGTGCACACGCTGGGCATTCGAAAGCAGAACCTAATTAAGAAACACTGTCATGCAGTCTACCCAAATGATGGAAGTGATCAGGAGGTAGGGTCTTCTTAGAGGTACCATCTATGACTAGTAAATACTACGAATTTTGATGATCAGCAACAGATACGAGACTGGTTGATTGCATGCAACTCCAACAATATCATCAGTTACTCGCCACTCATATTTAAGATGTGGGAAGGCAAGAACGTTGCTTAGTCAATTGTATCAGTATTAATAGGCATCATATCTGCATCCCTCTATTTGATTGGCTGAATTGCAGACTATTATTATTATTGTCTCTTTTTCTTTCGTTGGACTGGTGAGGAGCCACGTACAGCAAATACGCTGGATTCCTGTAGAAATGGCTTCAGCTTCTATTTGAAGGCGGGAAAAACTCCTTTGTAAGCTACTTTTATTGCTTGCCTTTTACTTTTCCTACGGTGCGTATTCATGAACACAGAAATCTGCTGGAGAGGCGATGGAGACGAACCAGGCCTCAGCTCCTCGGCAAGCGGAAGGTACAGCTATGAAGGGCTTGTGAGCAAGGGAAGCTCAGTGCTTCTCTATGGTGACCTTGACTCTTGGGGTGAAATTCCATCTAAACGTGAAATTCTTCATGTTCAACAACTGAATGTGATAATAAGTATATTTTATGTACCTTTAGATATTCCAGATTGTGTCCTTTGATGGAAATGGACAGAATTTCCGATAGATTATCTTTTCCATTGCAATGTGCTGCTAACAGTATGCTTACCCTTGGATGCCATTTTTACATTGATAGGAAGACACGAATATCTCAGGGAAACGAGTTTGTGATAAAGAAAGAAAGTCTTATGTGTGTCATTGTGGTTAAATTGCATATTGTAAATAGAACTGTTATGGTTGATTACATTCCTGCTGTGATGTTACTTTGAGATTTGCAAGAGGGATAGGAAGGATTTTATAATTCTGATGGAGTGACTGATGGATATTGCAAATTTACATGTCTTCTGGGTCCATAAACAACAGTTATTTTAAAAATGAACATCATGCACCCTAGAAGCATAGCAGCATTCTTGGTCTGTGAGCTAGGTTAGATTTTTTTTTAAATACATACATGCAATAATGAACCAGTTTTTAGCATCTTTAAAAGTTTATTGATTTGATCATAAAAGTGAACTCTATTCTCAACAGAAGACTGAATATTATTCCTCAAACTGTAGCAAGCTGCCTTTTTTTTTTTTTTTTCCTCATTTTGTGCCATGAAGCTTTGCGCCGTACCCAGGACCTGTACTTAGAGGTAACAGAAGTGCATTCATTATAGGAAATACGGGACTGTGTAAAGGCTGTCATTTGGAAGTAGCTTACCTTTGTTTCCTCTGAACAAAGATAGAAATTCTGTTGTTTATAGAAAACCAGTGTCACTTTGACATAATCAGCAAGTGTGAGTAGATGCTTGGAATTGATGTGATGAGCTCACAAGTGAAAAATTAGCTGAAGGCTTTGCAAACATGTGATGAACTGGTCCCATAAAACCAGCAGAGAGAGGTTTTGAACTAACCTAACAAGCCCAGAGGAACAGCAGCTGAAGGCCTCAGCACCCACAAGTCAGACTGCAGAGGCTACTTATAAACTAATATCCTTAACCCATGATTTAGTTTTACATTTCAAGCACCATTTGAGTCAAAATTCTGGAAAGGAATATAATGCTTACGAATGGCTATTAAATTTTAGTTTTCCTTGCCCTTCATACAAGTATGTTTACCTCATATTTCAGTGAGTTTGGAAGGAAATGGAGCTGGCTTAGGGACCAAGAAGGAATGCATGATGTATTTGTATGAACCCCACGTGACATTGAGGGAGGCGAATGTTAGAGATAAAAGATGACTCTTTCAAGGAGGTAGGACAGTCTGCAAACAAAAACTGAGAAGTCAGAGGGCAAGCAGGAGGCGAGTGGTGTCCCAGAGCCTGGCACCTCCCAGCAGGCCAGTCCCAGGGTGGCCGGTGATTGGCAAGGGGCTTGGCAGTTCCTGGTGCTTGAATGATTCCTGCCCCTGTGTTCTCCTGGAAGCAGCGGGTTGAGTCTCTCCCCGACGTGCAGTCGGTCTGCACGTCAGCACTGGTCTCTTGGCACTGTCGCCGAGGAGTTGAACACCCAGAAGAGTAGCAGATGGGCCCCTAAGGGGCCCTAGTAATGTGTTGGTCCAATTGTTAGGACCGGGTCCCTGTGAAGCATTCCAAAGACTTTAGACTCCTCTCAAGGACACGGTTGTGTCTGCCATTCAGTGAACGTGTTTCTACTGCTGACAATATGTTTGCTTCCCCATCTTTTATCCATGGCCTTGGGCCTATTTTTCTAACAAAACAAATTTTGCAAGAGATATATGTGGGCTTTAAATAGATAAATGCGGGCAGATCTGAATACATTTACACTTGGCTAGATTCGAAAAGCAGAATTTGCACGTATTTCAGTTGTTTGTGAGTAAACCAATTGATAATCAAGCTATGGAAAGATGCCATCATTTTGCTTTTCCAAAACGGGAAACAAAAATCACTTCAGAGGAAAATCTTTCGAGTGCATTTTGTGTACTGACATTTAGTGGATCAAAACTGAATTAGGATGCTTCCTGTATTCTGTTGTTCCCAGTGGTGAGTTTGGGAAGATCAAAAAGAACAGAGAAATATCCTCTGTGGGGGGGGGGGGGGGGAGTACAGTCCCCCATCTTATGTGGCCCAGAGCTTCCGTGTTCTGGACAGCCACAGCCCCACTGCACCCACAGAATGGGAAAGTATCTTCAATTTGCTTTTTCTCCCTTAACTTGCAGGAGCATACCCTTTTCTGTTCTAGTCCCATCTGCAGGCCTCTTTCCTGTCTGTCACACGCCCCAGCTGCCGGTTCCTCCAAGAGGAGGAAGTGCACAGCTACAAGGCTTCCTGTCGGGGACCCTGTGTCATTGGAGGGAATGTGTGGAGTTTGGGGACAGTGCACAGTATGAAAGGCAGAGGGATGATGGGCTTCTTCCTCTGCACGTGATTCTGTCCTCCCAGAACTCCAAAACACTGCTGCTGGGAGCACACTAAGGCTCCAAGGTGACAAATTCTGAGGCCCCGGAAGAGAAGAAAAAGATAATGCCTCTATGAAAGATTTATATAAAAGATCCAGGTGGCCTTTATTTTTGCTATTGCTTAAATATGCTCTGTAAATTGCTAAAGAAAATTAAACATGTATTTTCAATCTTATTGGAAAAGAATCTCTCTTTTGTCAAGAGTTTATAGCAAATGGTCTCGCTTTTCTCTGAGCAGCATTCTCAATCTTTCCTTTATGCTTATGAGTCTTTTGATTAAAAAAAAAAAAAATCTCCCAAAAGGTGATCATATATGTTTATGCTCAAATATGTCCCACAGCTTTAATTGGTGGCAACTCTCTACTGCCACCAATGTCACATAACATGTATTTCCAAACTTAGTGACTTAAAAGGACAAGCAATTTATTATTTCTCATGAGTCTGTAGGTAAGCTGTGTGTTCTGTTGATCTGAGCTGGGCTCCTTCATGTGCCTCTGGTCAGCTGACAGTTGCCTGGTTCTGGATGGTCTAGATGGCCCCAGATGGGACAGGTCAGTTCTCCCCCACGTGTCTCTTACACCCTTCTGGCAACCTCGCCCAGATGTCTTTTGTGGTGGCAGCAAGGGCCAGTGCAGAAATCCAGGACTCCCCTGTCAAGCTTCTACTTGCATCAGGTTTTCCCAATTCCCATTGGCCAAACAAAGCAGATGCCATAGTTAAATTGCGCATGAACGTGATAAGGTAGATCAGGTCTTTATCCCTGTGTAACAAATTGCTATAAAGTTAGCAGTTAGAAATGACGCAAATTCTTTTATCTTGAAATTTCTGTAGGTCAGAAGTTTGAGCATGTTTTAACAAGGTCCTCTCATAGGCTGGAATCAAAGGATGGGAGGGAGGCTGAGGTCTCATCCGAGGCTTGGGATCCTCTTCCAAGATCATGTGATCTTCAGTTCTGTGTTTGTAGGGCTGCAGTCCTCAGCAACTAGATGCCACCTGTAATCCCTTGCCATATGGCCCCGCGCATAGACAGTTCACATCAAGGCAGCTTGCTTCTTCAAGACGCACAGGAGAGTTGATCTCTTTCCCTCCTTGTTGTCGAGGAAGAGAGTTTTATTTTTTTCTTTTTACGATTTTATTTATTTATTTGACAGACAGAGATCACAAGTAGGCAGACAGGCAGGCAGAGAGAGAGGAAGGGAAGCAGGCTCCTTGCTGAGCAGAGAACCGGTTGCGGGGCTTGATCCCAGGACCCTGGGATCATGACCTGAGCTGAAGGCAGTTGCTTTGACCCACTGAGCCACCCAGGCGCCCGAGGAAGAGAGTTTTATAACACAACCAAATCAGGTGAGTGACATCCTGTCACCTTCATTACATTCTAGTTGTTATAAACAAGTCACAGGTGCAGCCTGTACTCAAAGAGAGGGCCTTATACAAGGAAACGGGTCACTGGGGGTCGCCTTAGGGTATGTCTGCCACAAATGTAATATTAAAGAGCTTAAGAATCAGGAGATCTTAGAAACTGGGGCACAAAATATGAAATATCACAGTATCAACATACCTGGAGAAGGAAGAATTGTGTAATCTCAGGAAAATGACCTCAGACCACAGGACCTGAATTCTAGAACATTTCCAGTCCCCATCCCAGGACTCAGTTAGATGTCTCCAGCAGGCTGTTTGAAAACCAAGTCTAATCCAACCAACAGACCCACAGATCTCGGTCACTGGCATGAGAAGCGGGAATGGAAATTGTTTTTCTAGAAGCCAGAGAAGCTTTTGGGAGAACCACATCCTTCAAACTCTGTGCAGGGTAATCTGCTTTTTTGTTTTAGTTCTTTATCAAATGGGAACAAATTGATTATTCTCAGTGTTCTGTCTGTATGGCAGAGAACAGGAATTAAATAGGGAATTGTAGAGTATAGCTCGATATAGCTACAAACTATAATTTAAAAAAATACATCAAAAGAAAAAAATGTATCATAAGCCATGAGTAAAGGAAAATGGCATCCAAATATAAAGATTCTGTCCCTCTTCTCAAGATTGAGCCATAACTTCATATTCATTTTGCTCTTTATATGAGCTTTATATAAAGTTGTCCCTATCATGCAGATTCAGTTTGCTGCCATACTATATGAAGACTAAAATGGCATGAATTAATTTTGCTCATGTACTGGTTTTATCTCTTGAGCCATGCAATGTTCCCACAGATGTTTTAACCATCTTTGGTACACGCAAAAAGATTGTTTCTATAACCCAGGAAAGCAGTTGTAATTTTCATAATAAGGATCTAGGTACACATATTGTGAATTGTTCAAGGATCAAGAAACAAATCAGTTAAAGTCTAAAATTCCCTAAATTTATTTGCACAGGAAGCAAGAGGTAAATACAATGAAGGATCTGGGCCTTCAGCTCACGCAGACTTGGGTCTGAATGCTAGCTCCAGAATTTTCTGTTTGGATGACTGCAGAGCAAGGACCCAACCTCTCTAGGGCTTAGCTTCCTCATCTGTAGAAGGTAGACATTAGTGGATTCCACTTTCTAAGCTTATTTAACCCAGGCTCGGTGTAAGAATTCCATATCTGGGTAGAGGTGAGGCACTCGGGCAGAATCGGCCTGTATGAGCCCAGCTCCGCAGCTCCTGCGCTGTTTCTGTGGCCGTGGCCTCCTGTGCATTTTCTCTCCTCACAGCCTGCATCTGGGTGTCCTCGGGTGAGAATTGTCCTCGGGTTGCAGAAACCGGTTTTGTCGGCTGGCACTGGGTACAACTGGAAACTTCACTCTCCGAGCAGCCCTTAACCCCTTACAGAGATGTTCAGGGGAAGGAACCCTCCAGCACCCTCGCCCCTGACCAAGACAGCTCTGAGGTACGCCCATCACTGTTTCACAGCTCCCTCAGACCCGAGTCAGTCACCCTCCGTGGAACCGAGGGTTCCAGCCGCCACGCATCCTCACCTGGCTCCTTCAGATCCCTGCCCTTCTTCCCCACTCGCCAGTTTTCCTGACCGCACTTATGGACGAATCCATCCCTTACCTCAGGGTATGCTTCTAGGGAAGACCACGCAAGGCACTGGCAAAAATATAAATGGCCAAATTAAAATTCACTTCAAATTTCTGGGATAAAGAATGTGGATTGATAATCCCTTAATGGTACATGTGCCGAACATATGTCACCGTGGTCCTAGTATAGAGTCCCCATT
This sequence comes from Enhydra lutris kenyoni, assembly GCF_002288905.1. Classification (NCBI taxonomy): domain Eukaryota; kingdom Metazoa; phylum Chordata; class Mammalia; order Carnivora; family Mustelidae; genus Enhydra; species Enhydra lutris. Next base: position 2,612,285 of record NW_019154123.1, read on the forward strand.
AAGCAGGAATGAAACTAGGCATAGTGACGTCCCTCCCCTGGCCTCCTAAAACGGCTTGGAGGCCTTCTTTTCCATCCCTAGGGAGTCAGCTGCTTCCTCTGCCCTTGCCCCCCCCCACCTCCACTGCTTCTATTGTTATACTTTAGATCAAATTAAGTCAGAATTTCAAGAAAAGAAGTCCCAGGAAGTCTAGAGAACCGTTGGTGGGAGGGGGAGTGGTATTCCTCCGCAGCTATTCACCACACACAGACTTAACTCAGCTAAAGGGAAAATTCCCTGCCATCTAGAAGGAAAGGCTAGCTGGCTCTCATTTTGGTCTCTAAGAGAGATGGAATGGTTTTCTCATTTGTCTTTCACCAGTTTTCCTTTGAGATTTTTTTTTTCCAAATAACCTTAACCCAAGTAAAGAGCATCTTGGTGTCTGCTAATTTATTTTTTAAATGCATTTGAGTTCTGTTTATTAATCCCATTGTGAACCCTTTAGATGATCATATCTTTTGCCTTTTCAAAAAATGAATGCTTAGGACAAACATGAAACTTTCAGCGTAAATTACATAACAAGTGACTGTTATTGAAATGCTTATCAGCATCTCTGTTCAGTCACACTATTTTCATTGGAAAAAAAATTGTTAAGACAGTCTCCAAAGGTCTCATGTCCTGCTTTGTTTCTCTTGTCTTTTGCCTAGTCAGGTCCTACCAGCAGTGTCCTTTGCTTTTTGGTAACGGGTGCTCCAGTTTGGAAAGGGTATTCCAAAGTCAGCAGTGCAGAAAGGCAGAAAGTGGTAGTGAAGTACTTGGTCCTTCACAGTCTGCTTGCCTAGACAATGCCAGATATGGGGAAGAAAAGCACTCACTTCTGGCCATAGTCTTTGCTCCTGAAGGATTCAGTAGGAGAAGTGCCACCAGAAACACTTTCCTGGCCCCTTCTCCTCCTACACCAGTCCTTCCCCGTCCTGCCTTTGCTCATGCGTGCATGTGCGCAAGAAGGTGGACGGAATCTTCCAATTCTTTTCCTATTGATTAGCATTTTCCTTGGTCAGGTGAGACGGCATGAAGCTTTATGTTTGCCACGTTTCCAGTCGTCTCCTCAACTCTTTCATTACTTTTCCCTTTTTTCTTATTCTAGATTTGGAGTGTGTTGGTTTATATGCTCACCCAGTTTAACTCTCTGTCTAATAGGAAAATATCTTGTTCTACATAACACCACGACATCAAGAGGCAATACTATTTATATTATTTAATCTCAAAGTTTGTCTCCTTTTTCACTTTCTCCTAAATTTTGAAATAGTTTTAATGTACATCTTATACATTAAGGGATATGAGATATCACGGAAACGATACTTACTTTCCTACTTTATCCCGTAGACTCCGTAACAGCCTTGGGGGCGTTTATAAACCCACAGATTTTTGTTTTTGTTTTCCCCTCAGAAATAATAGAGGCAAATTGCTAACTTTGAAATTCTGATCTCATCTTTAACTAGCATTTCTCTATTTTCAAAAGTTTCACTGAGTTACATGGATTAAAAAACCACACACACAAACAAATGAGAAGTTGACCAATACTATTTGAATCAGAAAGTCTTTGGTCCACTTCACAGTAATCAGATTAATTTAAAGAAGTACTAGATTTACCTCGAACAGTAAGTTTATGAGACTAATTTCTAAAGTTCTCACCTCAAAATTCACAGTCTCCGCTTTGTCCTGGGGAGGAAAAGGTGTGTTGAGTGGTTACTGCATGCAGACCGTGTGCAAAGCACTTTCTATATGTCTAGTCATCATAACAGGCACTGTGCAAGAGTTCGTAACTAATAATATTGTAGAAATGAAACAAACAAAACCAGGTTCAGAAACATTAAGAAGCCAATAGCTAGTGGTAAAAAACAAAACAAAACAAGAAAACCCGGAACCCCGTAGGAAAACCAAGATTTTGCATGGCTCTAACAACCAGCTGTTTTCAGTCTCCCCAAGTAAAACCCTTAGTTTATATCAAGATAAGATTATTCAATTTATGGGACTTAAAAAAATTATCTTTATGCCTTATTTAATTAATCATTTGCCTCTTAGGTCCTAGCATCTGCTGTGTATGTTTCACCAAGGAATGTTTTATAGTAGTTACAGGACAACAATGCTATTCACTCTTTCCAAAGGCACAAATGCAGACCACTCCAGCGTTTCAATAATTGTTCACTGATGGAGCATGAGCCACGCCGGAATACTCACAATCCAACCCACATTTTAATGTTCTCAGTAGGACCCAACTTTCTATAAAGGGCTTTGATGACCCTGCTCATGTAACCTCTTGATATGTTGTAAGTTTGCAGGTAATACTTACTAATTAAATGGCTCAAAAATAAATCCGGCATTTAGTCTATAAAAGTCAATGGACAAAACAACAACAACAACAAAAATGACAACAACAACAACAAAAACCCACTCACAACAGACCGGAGGTTTGCCTTTCAAAGATAAAGTGAGATACTCTGGCTGTGAGACCCAAGGTGAATGACTTAACCGCTGCGAACCTCTGTTTTCAGAGATATAGTGCTTTTCTTACTGTATCGCTGTAAGAATTAAAGGTGCTAACATGAGACATGGTTCAATGTGTGGTCAAGGAAATACTAAATAAATACCAGTTTTATGAAGTTGCTGTTTCCCAGAGGTTAAATGACAACCTTGCTGACTCATTTAAAAGTTTTCTCATTTTTATTATTTTATTTTTATTTTTTAAGATTTTATTTATTTGACAGAGAGAGAAAGAGAGAGAGAGAGGGAGAGCATAAGCAGGGGGAACAGGAGAGGGAGAAGCACTCCCTGCTGAGCAGGGAGCCTGATGTGGGACTTGATGCCAGGACCCTGGGATCGTGACCTGAACCGAAGGCAGATGCCTAACCACTGAACCATGCAGGCACTTGAAAGTCTTCTCATTTTTTAAAAATGCCCCAGCCAGCACTGTCTCCTTGATGATGTCTAACCCTGAAGACACGGGTTCCAGTGAGCCGGTGCCAGAAGGGTCTGTTGATACTCCAGCATCCTGTTCAACTCTGGAGTACAAGAGCTCGAACACCAACTGGTTCAAAGAGTAAAAGGGAATCAATTGGCTCATTTAGTTGAAATCTTCAGGATGGGAAAGATTGAGGCATTGCTAAATTCAAGGGCTCAGGAGGTATCAGGAAGACCCTCTGTCTCTCTTTCTTGGACGCTCGTTTCTGAGTTTTGCCCTCCTCCATCATGGATTTACTTCCACGCAGGTCTTCTTCCCACAGTGGTTCCCGGGGACACTAGAATTACATCTTTCCATTCCCTGGTCCATCGGAAAGATTCCCTTACCACTTTGACAAATTGTAGAATTAAGTCTCAGTGGACCAAGCTGGACAACAGGTTCTCCACTTAAGCTGAGAGAAGAGAGGATAATGGGATATGCTGATTGGCTTTGGCCTAGGTCCCCTGGGTCCCCTGGGTCCCCGTGAGCTGATCACTGTGTCCAGGGAAATGAGGTGCCCATCCCTGGAGACCCAGGGAGAGGAGCCCAGGGAACACCATGAATCAAGGGTGGGAAGGAGGACTCTCAGGATTACGAGGAGGTGGGTTTTAGGCAGACAAAAAGTAGATGTTTATGAACTTGGCGTTGTCTTGCCAGGAAGCATTTGCGTCTGACCATAGACAGAAATTTCTGGTCAAACTTTTCCTGCCTCACTACTCCGCCATCTCAGTTTGCTTCCAGGTACTTAGATCAACTGCCTCTTAAGTAAAAGATGTTAGCAGGGAAGAAGTATAATCAAAGTGAATCAGGAAGCCTGGGGAACAACTGTCGGCCTAGCTGTTTTGTTTCATTTGTCAGAAAGCCCACTGGGTAATGGCAGACAAAGGAGTAACCGCGAGCAAGCTAAAGGAACAGACATCCTTCCCTGTGGTCAGTTTCCAGCTCTGTTACTGTAACACCTGTGATTTCCCTTCTATAGTAGCCAACTTTTCTGCTCCCTGAGGGCGTGTTTTGGATTCTGGGTGGTGATGCTGCCCTTGTTTCTCCCCACCACTCTCCTCCTTTGGGCGGGAGTATGCCTGAGCCTTTCCCCAGACTCTACTCCTCAGCCTGCAGGGTGGATGTGAACCTGTAGGGTCAGGCTTTCCAAGGCCTGGGCAACCAGTGTGACTAACAAGCTCAAAGTCACACGAAACCTCTTCCCCTACCCACAACTGCTGGGATTTCGCCTTGTTCCTGCTGGCCTGCCTGTTGTGTCAGTTAGGGCCCTTAGCACCGTCTGTCACCTTTGTCATCGGACCCTCTTTTAGGAGTTATCTGCCTGACTGTAACCCAGGCTCCGGACTGGCCCTTCACCCCAACCCATCTGGCTGAATCCCAAAAAAACTTAGCACCTGAAACCCAAAACAGAGCTTGCTACTCACCAGATACAGAGTGGCCCCGTGGATAATGACATCTGCCTCAAGCCCAAGTTGTCAGTGTCCACTGGATAATGATATTTAGGTAGATCCTTTACTCAGCTTACAGGGGGCCAACTTGTCCTTTTCACACATTCCAGTTCCGTACCGGGCACTGAAGTTTCCGTTGTGCTTTGGTGCCAAGCCTGTTCATGGGACTTAGGCCCCGGGGGGAGTTCCCCCTGTGTAAACATGGCAGAGCTGGGTCATCCTGACTGAGAGCCTCTCATGAGCCAAGTGCTCCTTCACCCCTTTATTTATTCACACAACAAGTGTTCATCACATAATCCAGTGCTTCTAAAACTAACAAGCATACAAATTACCTGTGGAACTTACTAAAACGTGGGTTCTGATTCAGTCAGGCTGCGGTGGGGCCTGGGCTTCTGTATTTTAAAGAAGCTTCTAGATCCTACACCTGCTGACATTTCATGAATGGCATTTTCAGAAACAAGGACTACAGAAACTCAGTAAATATTTGTTGGATATAACCTGAATGGAAACCCAAAACAAAGTTTTGAACAAAAGTTTTAGTTTAGGGAGACAAGAGAGGCATGATGTTGGCAAGTTATTTGCAAGTGACAGTTATGGGGTCAAAGGCTAAAGCCTTTGTCAGCTGAGGTTTTTCTGGTGCGTTGCCCCTTCCATCCTTATGGCCTTTGATGGATTTCCCATCTCCTGCTAAAGGTGGCAGAGCCAACTTCAGAGTAGCATTTCAGTTATTTCATGTTTAAAGCCTGTTGTCTGGGACGCCTGGGTGGCTCAGTGGGTTAAAGCCTCTGCCTTCAGCTCAGGTCATGATCTCAGGGTTCTGGGATCAAGCCCCACATCAGGCTCTCTGCTCAGCGGGGAGCCTCCTTCCTCCTCTCTCCCTGCCTGCCTCTCTGACTACTTGTAATCTCTGTCTATCAAATAAATAAATAAAATCTTTAAAAAAAATAAAAGCCTATTGTCTGTTCTTTTTGAACCATACTCACAGTTTTCCAATATGTTCTGTATAAGCGTGGCTTTATATTCTCTCTCTCTCTCTCTCTCTCACACACACACACACACACACATGATGTCTAATTATTGATGATTTATTTGTAACCAGTAACCTACATCCCCCAACTCTACTGGACACCAAGACGATTCATGGCATGGCATGTCTAGATTACCAACAATGTTACAAAAGTTTGAGCCAGGTAGAGAATGGAGAGTACCCAAGATAACCCACAAGAAACAAGGCCTCTTACCCCACTTCATCCCTACTATTTTCTTCCTCTTTACCTGACCTTTGGCTTGATTTCTTTGCCAATGTGGATTAGCTGGATGAAGCAAACCCTCTTTTCTACCCTCAAAGTTCATTTTTCAGTTCACAGCATAGTTTGTGGAGAGATTTGCTCGTGAAGGAGGAACACAATTGGTAAAAGACAAGCCATTTCACAGAGGTCAGTTGGGAGCCCATTCTCTGTGGATCTTAGATAATCTTGCCTTGTGAAGAGCTCATTAGAAGTTCCCAAGAAGTCTAGAGAGGAGGCTGGTGTTGGAGAGGGGATAATGGTGGCTGGTGGAAGCGTTAGGGTTGTCATTCCTACCTCTGAACTTCAGCTTTCCACAAAATGAACACTTTGCCCTTAGCTGAAACTTGTTGGAAATGAGGAATGCTAACGTAGTAGTTACCTCTCTGCTTGCCAGCCCAATGCCCCCCTTTGCTGTATTCCTATAGACCACAGACATTATTACCTCAGACAGGAATTATGCAGAGCTCTGGTTCCTCGGATATATTGAGCTGGGGACATATTTTTTAAAGTAAAATTTAATGGTAAGTTTCCTATAAGCATCACCTTAAACAACTTTACCTATCCTCCTAAATCCATCCACATAACAAATTAAATTTCATCTCTTCTTTCTAGAATGGACTTTCCTGGGGCACCTGGGTGGCTCAGTTGGTTATGCATCTGCCTTCAGTTCAAGTCATAGTCCTGGGGTCCTGGGATTGAGTCCCATGTTGGGCTCCCTGCTCAGCAGGGAGTCTGTTTCTCCCTCTCCTCTGCTTCTCCCCCTGCTCCTGCTTTCTCTCTAAAAGGAGGAAAGGAAAGAAGGGAGGAAGAGAGGAAAGAAGGATGGAAAGGAGGGAGGGAGGAAGGGAGGGAAGAAGAATAGATAGAATGGGCCCTCTTTCCACCTTTAATAGCAAGTGGATTAAATTCGGGCTCACGTTCACCATTTCAGTTTAACCTGCCATAAACGTGAGCTCACCTGAGGTCGTGAATGGAAAATGTCCATATCCCATGACCACCATTCAGCAGGCTTTAGAAGACAACCAAAGACTTTCATCAACTTTTTGAGGAGGCAATGTCTGACTTCAAAGTTTCAATGTCTTAGCTGTTATAACCATTGTAGATTTAACCGGCATCCGAGGACTTGGAACTACACCCTTTGAACAGCTAACAGTCCCTCAGCATAGCCACTGAATCATGGACTTTTATTACAGGACGAGCCTAGAGAGAAGCGTCCAAGGGCTCCGCTTTGCAGGTTATAAAACTTGTTCAATGTCACATCATTTCAAACTCATGGAAGAAGACAGTCTGGGGAAAGCCCTCAGGCTGAATTTGGAAGTATGTATTGAAAAAGCCACACTAGAATTACAAATGGCTTGGGCTGGGCTTGTTCCATTAATGCTTGCTAGCTCGGTGCTGTGTGTGGTGACAGTGTGACGCTTCTGATTTGGATGACAGTGGCCCAAAACTGGGGATTTTAAGAATTACCACAGTTATCTACATATTAGGACAGTGTCTCTCTAAGATATTTTTTTTTTTTTTGGGTTAGAACACTGTTTTCTGATTCACATGCCCCTTCCCCCAGAAAAAAAGAAATACAAAAATTATTCACAAAGAGAAAAGTAAAACACTTATAACCCTGCTATTCAGATCTTTTTTTAAAGGCTTATGTGTTTTGTTATTATTCTTTATAGATACTGTACGTTTTCTAATTCCATTTTTTTTCACTTATCAATATAACTGGGCACATTTTCATGTCAAGAAAATCCTCCTCTACACTGGGCTTCAGCAGGCTGTTGCCTGACAGCCAGATCCTGCCCACTGCCTGAGTTTGTAAGTAAAATTTAATGGGAACACAGCCATGCTCATTCATTTATGCATTGTCTCTGGCTGCTGGTGAGCTACAGTGACAGAGTTGAGTATTTGCAACAAGAACAAGCTGGCCCACGGAGCCTAAAATATTTACTACTGGCCCTTTACAGGAAGACTTGCCTGACTCTTGATCTACACTATCACTTTTTAATATTTGAGCACTATTTCATTGCATCATCATATCATTATTTATTTAACTAGTTTCTATTGAGGCACATGTAAATTGTTACCTGTTCTATTTTTATTAACACATAATGTATTATTTGCCCCAGGGGCACAGGTCTGTGAATCATCAGGCTTACACAATTCACAGCACTCACCATAACACATACCCTCCCCAATGTCCATCACCCAGCCACCTCAGTCCTCCCCCGCTCTAGCACTGTTTCCTACTTTAAACATTTAGATGGGTTCCCATTATACTTAACACTAGGCTGAATATGCTCATATTTGCCTTTTTTTTTTTTTAAATTTCATTAGGAAACTTGCTGAGGACTAGAATTTACTAAGTTAAAGGATTTTGTAATCTTTTCCTTTTAAGGGATTTTGGTAACCATTATCCTATTTTTTCCATTTCTAGATAGGGGAGTTTTTCTTAATATGGTAACGGCTGAGACGGAGATGTTGCTCTCCACAGTTTCTCTTGCTTATTATGTACAAAGCTATTCTCAGAAACCAAGAGAATCAGAAAACCACATAGATCACCTCATGGGGCTTGGTAGTGGGACAGACTCCACTACTGAACTCTAAAGTCACAACCCTGGGAATTGGGAGTGAGGAATAATCCCTCCCTTTTCTGTGCCATTGGTTTTGTCCTCCAGCCTGACTGAGACAGCAGTCATCATATAAATAACCAGCTTGTGGAGTCAGACCAGAGATGACAATACAGTTTGCTTAGGTGGTTTGTGTCATCTCTTGAAGGGCAAACATCGAGAGATGTCTCTCCTGGGGTGATGGGGCTGTCATGGCTGGCGTCTGGTCTGTCAGCCTGTCTCTATTTTAGGTCCACTTTAGCCAGGGCTTGAAGTGGTATCTATGCTTCTGCCTAGATTGGGTCTAAGCCCTAAGTTCCTCAGAAGCCCCACTTGTAACTGGATGAATGCTGGGCATCTCATGGATAGTGTCTGCCATCTTTCCCCAGGATGCAAGGAGAGGGTTAAGGTAGAGAGCAGAAAATGATGGGGGCCATTTCCCTTGTCTCTTCATTTGCCAGTCTCTTCCTATGGCTCTAAAAGCATGTGTGTTCACATACATGTACACACAGCTGCGCGCGCGCACACACACACACACACACACACACATCTGATATTAATGTGGAAGAGTCCACTCAAAAAACTGACTTGATTTTGTATGTGCTCTGTGTGATTTTGTATGTGATTTTTTGCTCTGTGTGGGACAACCTTGCATGGCAGTTATTCCTGGGACAAGCAGCTCCTTTGCTTTTTCTTTTCTGAGCCAACAGAAATAAACAGTTAACTCTCAGCCATCCAGTGGCTACCAGTACAGCTAGTCATACAATGAAATTCTATGCAGCTCTGATAATGACCCATCTACTGAGACACACAACATGGATAGATCCCAACAGCATTATGCTAAGTGAAAGAAGCCAGACAGGTAAGAGTACATACTATAATGACTCCATTTACATGAAACTCTAGAAAAGGCAATACTATAGTGATGGAAAATATATCAGTGGTTACCAGGGGGTTTGGGGTGAGTTTTCATTAACTGCAAAGAGACACAGGGTAACTCTCTGAAGTGATGAACATCTGTGTTTTGATTGTGATGGTGGTAACATAATTGTACAGTTTGCCAAAACCTATTGGACTGTGTTCTTTAAGTAGATATATTTTATTATGTGTAAGTAATATTTCAGTAAAGTTGATTATAAAAAAATAGATTTGTAAGTGATAAAGAAAGAAGTGGGAAAGAAAGAATCTGGACTCAGGAGTGTCTGGTTTGAATAGGTGAGTGGTGGTGCCATTGACCATGAGGAGATAGCAAGGGAGAGGAACAAGCATAAGAAGTGGTAGGGAGAATGAACACACCTAACGGAGACACATCCATGGAGGGAGTCCACGTTTTGGGCTGGACATTGAGACTTTGGAATTCTCAGTGCATTGATGGGAGTAGACACCGTATATGCACGAACTTATTCAATGACAGTGAAGTGACAGAGAAAAGACAAGACCCAGGGCTTATCCCGAGGCCATGCTGAATCCTTGAGAGTATATGTTAGCCCACTGTTACTCAAACTATGGTCCGTGGACCGGCAGCAATGGTGTCATCTGAATGTTATTAGAAATGGAGAGTTTCACGCTATAACCCAGACCTATGGAATCGTAATCTGTATTTTAATAAGATCTCCAGGTAATTCTTATCCACATTAAAGTTTGAAAACTGTAGTTTCAGATCAACCTTAGCCCTACTCCTTACTTCCTTGAATTTCCTTCCACAACCCAGTTGAGAGAATAAAGAAACATGGCCTGCTGAAGCCAAGGATTACATCATCAGATTAAAATTGTTTTTCGTTCTTAGTTAAAAAAAAAACAACTCTTGTCTGCTAAGGGAGCTAAGAAATGTTAATTCAAATGTTCTCTGTTTATTCAGCAGGCTGTGGTTGCTTCTGGGAAGCTGTCAAGGTTTATTTAGACTGGAGAGAAACTTTTTTTTTCTATTTTCTTTCTTTCTTTTTTCTTTCTTTCTTTCTTCTTTCTTTTCTTTTCTTTTTTTTTTTTTTTTAAAGCAAATACAGACAGAGACAAATCCTACCTATTTCATTAGGAATTGCTTGAGAAATTTTTTTTTTTTTTTTTTTTGCTTTTATAAAAAAGGGCTTTGCTTGCCCAAAGGACATAAATGCTTCTCCTTGAATCCTTGCAGACAGACTGTCTGTTAGGAATGTTGATCTATGAGGAATTTGGGATGAAGTACAGCACTGTCCCTATGTTGAGCCTACAGTTACTTCTACAAATATAGTTTCTTTTTTTATTTTTTTAAAGATTTTATTTATTTATTTGGCAGACAGAGATCACAAGTAGGCAGAGAGGCAGGCAGAGAGAGAGGGGGAAGCAGGCTTCGTGCTGAGCAGAGAGCCTTGATGCGGGGCTAGATCCCAGGACCCTGGGATCATGACCTGAGCCAAAGACAGAGGCTTTAACCCACTGAGCCACCCAGGCGCCCCCTTAAAATATAGTTTCTTATCCGAGTCCACTTCCCAGGAGAGATGGTGGGTGAGCAGAAAGAAAGCTGTCCTGGCTACTCCAGGTCTGAAGCTCACTGCTGTGGGCTCCTGAGACCGGAGCTTGTCCAGGGCATCAGGTCTGCTTGCTTGCTCATTGAGCTGTTATTGTTTGTAGGTGACTTCCCACTGAAGGTGGATTTGAGCTAGATTTCAAAGAGAAGTAGGACCTAGAGAGGTAGAGAAGGTGGGGAAGAACATCCTGAACTGAGAAAACTGAATCAGAAAAAAAAAAAAAAAAAGTTTCTAGTAAACTGCCTTCTTGTTGTGTGACATTTGGTAAATCGCTCAACTTTTCTTTCTTTTTTTTTTTTTTTTAAAGATTTTATTTATTTATTTGACAGAGATCACAAGTAGGCAGAAGGCAGACAGAGAGAGAGAGGGGGAAGCAGGCTCCCCGCGGAGCAGAGAGCCTGATGTGGGGCTCCATCCCGGGACTCTGGGATCATGACCTGAGCCGAAGGCAAAGACTTTAACCCACTGAGCCACCCAGGCGCCCCATCGCTCAACTTTTCTAAGCCTCGTGCCCTTGTTTGTAAAACACAAGTTGTATTCTGTGTGGCCTCTAAGGTTCTTTCTAGGTGGAAAGATCCATGACGGATGTCTGACAGGAGTGTGAGCTGGAGGAAAGAAAGCACAGCTGGTTTATTAGATTAGCTAACCTTATTTAAAAAAAAAATCTTAAGGGAATGGCAAATAAGGTCGCTCTGGTTTGACAGGTTGGCCCAGGTCTAGGAGCAGGACCTGGGCGGCCACGGTGGGAGGACATCTGAGTGGCAGGGGCCTCGTGGGAATCACGGGGCCTGACCATACAGTGGGTTTGTTTTATGGTTTGCCTCAGGGAAAGTCAAAATCGCACGCATTATCTCATTCTTTAGAAAGGCAGTACAAATAGCAGTCCAGTGTGTGGGTGCTAGATCTGGTCTACTTGGGTTCAAATCTCAACTCTGTCACTGAAGCAAGCCACTTAACCTTTCTGTGCCTCAGTTTCCAAGTCTGTAAGATAAGAACAACAATGTCTTACTCATAGGGGCATTTTAAGTTTTAATTCTTTTAACGTTTATGAGATGTTCAAAGCGGTTCCTTGTACATGAAAAAACAATGAATGTTAGCTGTTCTTCTTATCACTATCTCCCTGTGGCCAGTGGATGCTGGTCTGCAATCTGAGCCTTGATGCTCTTTCTTTCTGCTTTGATTGCTGAGGGGTGACGACAAATGCTATTCATTCCCTCACAAATACAAACTGAAGGTCTACTCTGAACCTGGAGTGCTGCAGGCTCTCTGGGAAGGAGGAAGGGAGGAGAAATCATTTTTTTCTTCCAAGTTGTTAGGAGAGGAAAAGCTCAGGGATGTCAGCTCCTCAAGGACCAGAACTTGCCTATTTTCCTTTGAAATCCAAGCTCTGAGGTGATCTGAAATTGTATGTGGAACTAGATCCGGGGGAGATGGAGAGAGAAGGAGGTGGGTGGGGGAGAACATCACAACATACCCTGATCACCCCCCCACCCCCCCGCTTCCTCACCTTTCCCATCTCTCTCCACCTGCTCTTTCTCGCTGGTTCTTGCTGGCTACAGAGTAAATCCCAAGTCCTCCACACACTGAATTTCCCAGCTGGTTTCCACTGATCCTACCCCCTTAAGCTATTTTCTTGAGCACAGTAACAGGCTTGTCTCTCATGCTTTGCTGCTGCTGTTCCATCTCCCCGATACTGCGATTCTCCTCCCTCTGGAAGCACTCAGCCCTTCAGGTTTCAACTCAAATGACATGTCTCGCCACCAATGCTGCCAACAGCCCACATCTGGCCCCTTAGCACTTATTTATTTATTTTTTTGTGTGTGCATGCCAACCTGACTTCCAACATCCCGCTGCAGTGACTGCCTGAGAGCTCTCTGGCCACAACTGGCCTGTGGCCAGACCAGCCACCCACGCAGGGGAACTAACTCAGCACTCCTGCCCCCGCCCCTGGACTCAGCAGCTCTCACCTGTAACCAGCAGGATTGCTGGCAGGGCAGAAGAACTCCAGGTGCAGATTGCCTGGGGGCTCCCAGATTCTCCTGCAGCATCGATCTTGCTGCAAAATGCCCCTTGTGGCTTCCTTTCTCCTCAATCTCATCCCACTTCTCCACCAGTGGTTCCTGGGATCACCTCCAAAATTACTTACCTTCACATCCTTATCTGAGGTTTTGCCTTCCCTGCCCTTCTGGATTTCTGAGAACTCCCCAGGAAAAGAACAATGCTTGCCTACCTATTTTCCTGTCATATTTGTATATACCTTCGGTGCAACATTTATCACAATTTAGTGCAATTATTTGTTTATGTGTTAGGTTGCGTAGGAAGAAGCAGCAAGACCCACGTCATTCTAATCCATGCAACCCCCTTGTTCAGTGTGCACCTGCCACATAGCAGGCCCCCAATATTTATTGAACTCAACTATTTTGGATTGACTTGCACATCTCAGCTTCTAGCTCTGTCCTGGCATCGTGGATGCACCAGCACTTTCCTTCCCACCCCCATCTGCACCAGCACTTTCTCTGAGAGCTGGCAGTGTTATGTTAAGATTCCCTGGACTTCAACTGCATAATAAGAAGCAGTTACTGAAGAATCACAGGGAGGTCCAAGGGTTAAGCAAATTTGTAATTACAAAAAGTTCAGCCTGATAGCACTTGGGAGCTGTGCATGATTGTGTGATGCTTACTAATCAGGAAGGTTAGGCTCATGAGCGTGGGTCCCTGACCCAAGGAGGAAGGAAACTTGCTAACAGGAACAGGTGTAAGCTCCTAGTCAGGCTGGGTCTCTAGGTTCCCCTAGGCATGGAATCAAGAAGAGCATCACCCCCACCCCTACCACACAAATGCAGGCACACAGAATGCAAGGTGCTGGCTTTTCTGGAACCTGCCACAGGTCAACCAATTTACCTAAAATCTGAGGTGAGACAGGCACCTGTAAGAATTCATCTGGAACAGCTGACAAAGTAGTGGGCGGCAAATCTGGGCTGGTAGAATAGTATAAAGCCCTTGGGGGCTACAGACCCAGCGTTAGGAGTCAGTTGGATGGTTAGGTATTGAGGGTCCCCAACAAGACAATATGGAGTCAGGACAGCTAAAATCCACACAGCATGGCCATCCTGCTTTGCAGCTTAGACAGGACCACACTGACATTCTGCTTTGCAGCCTTTGCAGAAATGACTTCTGCAACAAGTCCTAAAATAAGACAATTATCCACAAAGCATTTGTCAGTATCACAGGCAAAAGGCAGTTAAGACCTAAGCCCCCAGCAGTCAGGAAAAAAAAAAAAAAAAACAAAAAACAAAACATTTGCACGTGGACATTAACCTCATGGACACATATGTGACCAAAGCCTTGATTGGCATGACTCACCCTGATTGCTTAAGATAGTTCTGCAAAAGAGCTCATGAAACTACCTCAACTTAGAAACTCCAGGGGCAACCCTCTCGGGCCCCTCTCTCTCTCCAGGAGCTTTGTGCTCTTGCTCAATAAACTTTGCTTTGCTGCCCACCACTCTTTGTCTGGTCTACCTCTTCATTCTTCCAAGCGGCGTGACCAAGAACCTCGGTTACTAAGGGGACAAAAATCCTGGAACAACAGGGAGCTCTTGCAGGCTTTCTCTAAACCTATTCGTTGCTCATAGGGAAGACCAGGAAGGTTCCCAAGAAAACCCCCATCTGGTGCAGACCCAGGGGAGACTGAAAGCAGTTGCTGTAGGACAGGCATAGGACTCGTGTTAAGACCCTGCACCCTTCTTATTTCTCCTATGGAATAAAATCCTCAGTCTGGAGGGAGAGGAACAGAAATCCCTGTGGTGTGCCTGGCAAAAGCCCTTGTAGTTGGGGCAAGGGAACAGAAAACAAACCAAAATAAAATACCTTAGGCTTTGGCGGGAGGGGGGCAGGGGTTGTAGGGGGAGGGCTACAACATGAGCCAGGAGACTGTTTGTAATGCCCAAGAGTAACAAAATGTTCAAAAAAGGATGAAGATATGCTAAAAGGTCACAAGAGTCAAACTGAACTGAACTACCAATATCCAAGGCTGAAACAATTTGAACTATAAAATAATTAACAAGGGTAGATAATTAACTGAAGATCCATGAGCCCATAGTGACATAATAACATGGAATGAATAAATATGGGGGGAAAGTCAGCTCTCCCCTTTACAGAATAATTCCAATGAAGAGATGTAGAAATAAGGAAGAAAATCGATAATCGTTGTTAGAACATTTTAGTAATGATTGTTGCAGGCAAGAATAGATCCATTGATAGTTGTTAAAATAAAGGAAAGAAGATTGAGGAGAGATGGAATATTTGCATAGTCTCCAAGTATCTGCCCAGAGGAATGTATTAGTTGTGCAGTAAATAGTAGTAACTTTATCAGTAAAGAGACAAATGGATGCAATGAAAAGGGCACGTCACCTATGTGGTATTCTTACCTCGAATGCATAACATCAGTCTACTAATGAGAAAGCACCCCACGAACCCCAATTAAAGGATATTTTGGTGTTCTTCAAAAGTGTCAAATCCATGACAGTCAAGGAAGGACTGGAAACTGTTACCAATTTGAAGGAGACTAAGGAAACATGACAACAAATTGCAGTGTGGGATTCTGAGTTTGATCCTGAAATAAGCAACAACAAAAGCCAAATAAAATAGTTTCACTCCAAGTCTTGCGCAAATGTTAATTTCTTATTTCTTATGATTTTGGGAAACTTGGGAAACTTTCTTATGATTTTGGGAAATCTTATGTAAGATGTTGACAATAGGGACAGCTAGATGCATGTTATACAGGGATTCTACAGTTTTGCAGTTTCTTGTTGGTCTAAAATTATTTCAAACTAGAAATTTAGAAAGCATGCCAAAAAGTCATACCTATATTCTGTTCATTACCACTCCATTTTTGCTTATTGGAAAATTATTTGGAAGGAAACATACAAAAATATCTCAGTGTGTGTGTTTGGCTGATGAGATCAAAATGAGGAAAATAACATCTTGGAAGTCCTTCCAATTAATGATTTTTCTTAATTCTCAAAAACATTTTCTGATGTAGCACAGTTTTCTACTTTTCACAGACAGGAACAAATAGCTCAGAGAGATCAAATTTCCACTCAAGTTTACATAGAAACCAAGAGGAAGATCCCCAAAATGAACCCAAGTTTTTTAACTCCAAGGGCCATGGATAATGCTATTTTTTCCCCTTTCTTTTCTGCTCCTCTGTTTGTCTCTCTTTTGGATTTGTAGCTCTGTTACCATTTTAGTGGGGGAAAATGCAACAAAGTATAATAAAAAAAGAAATAAAACCTAGAACCTGAAGATAATAGACTCTGAAATACACCAAATGAGAGTTAAAAATAGAGTTCCAGTCCTGGAACACCATACATGGACCTCAGGCAATGGTTTAGTTGCATTTTTTAAAGCTCTTGGGAATTACACTGGCCTTGTAGACCAAGGATCTGTGTGTTTCCCTTTCCTGGTTTCAACCTTGGATGGCGCATTACATTAGTAATATACTAAATAAGAATTCTAAACTTTTTTTTTTTTTTTTTTTTTTGAGAGACAGCAGGACAGACCCCCTGGAGAATTTGGTGAGAGCTGCTACAGTGCTCTCCAGAGAAATGCATACGTAAAATGCATTTCTAGGCCCCCAAAAGCCTAGCACAATATAATAGAAGTCATATCCTGCACCCTCTCAGTGGAATTGCAAGACTGTGCGGGACAGGCTGAGACTGTGAAACCAGTCCTCCCGTGTCACCAGATCATTCATCTAATACAGTGCTACCCAATAGAAAGAGTATGGGAGTGATAGATGTAATTTTAAGTTCCAGTGGTCCTATGAAAAAGTTTTAAAAAATGAATTTTAATACTATCTTTTATTGGATCCAATGTTTCCCAAATATGATCATCTCAACATGTCTTTAATATAAACATTATTAAGAAGTTTTTTTTCTATTGTGTTTTTGTTTGCTTGCTTTGTTTTGTTTGTCACCAAGAACACAAAGTCTTCCACATCCGGTGTGAATGTGAATTTCATTTACAACTCATCTCACTTTGAACTAGTCATATTTCTGGGGCTCAGTAAACCATAGGTGGTTAGTACCAGCACAGATTCGTAGTCTGGGAAAGGTGAAGGCTGAAAAGGCCCAGAGAGGAGCATTTCTTGAAGAAAGTGGAGGGCTGTGGTTTTGTCTTCTCTCTACTCCCTTTAGGAGTTAGGAGGAGGGCACGTCCTCTCACGTTAAGCCAGGTGAAAGAACTTCAAGGGACTGTCTCCAAGAGCTTGGTGTATACCCTCTCGGAATTTGTACAACGCAAGGTCTGGAATATAAAATCCTCCTGGGAAGGAATTGAAGTGAAGAGAAATGGCCAGAACACTTCTCATGGAGGAAGCACAAACCACAGGACTAAGGGGAAGACCATGGGCAATGGGGGCAAGTAGACACACTGGAGGGCCTGGCTGGAGCGTTGAAAGAATGCTGCCCAAACTCCTCCTCCCAAATACTGGAGAGAGCCCTTCAGGCACTGATGTGGCGTGGACGCAGGTGGCTGGAGGAGATGACCTGCCTGCTTACAGGGATGGCCTTGGGAGCAAGAGCCTCGGAGAATCCATAGTGATGTCCCCAGATGTAGAGACTTCTAGAATAAAAGCTCTATTGGGGCAGGGGGTTATGTCTATTTTGTTCACTGAGGTCTTCGAGTGCCAAAAAGAATGTGTAAAAACTTCCGTTGTATCACAGTCATCATTCAAGATCATTCATATGAGAAGAAATCACCTGGTCCAGAAGCCAGGTCACACCAGGACCACACAGGGCTGCCCTTTTCCTAACCCCCTCTTCTTAGTTGACCTGTTTTGGGAACAGAGTGAGAAAGAGAAGGAGGTACCCTCTCCCCTTGAGCCAAGCTTCTGAAAGTCTTAAATCAGGGGAAGGGTAGAAGCTGTCTTTGAATTACAGCCTGCTCATCTGTAAAATGGTCACAGAACTGTCCCTAGTAGAGGTGTTATAGGATTTGTGTCCCCTTAGTGCCCCCAGTTCTTGGTCATGCCGCTTGGAAGCATGAAGAGGGAGACCAGACGAGGAGTGGTGGGCAGCAAAGCAAGGTTTGTTGAGCAAGAGCACAGAGCTTGTGGAGACAGAGGGGACCCCAGAGGGTTGCTGTTTGTGTGTTTAAACCTAGGGATTTTTATAAGATCTTTCCCAGAACTATCTTGAACATCTTGACTGTGGGACCTCTATGGATTGGCTGCAAAGTTGTGCCAGTCAGGGCTTTGATCACGCACCTGTCTACCCATCAGGATATTGTTCACGTGTTGATGGTCTTTGGGGCTGCCATTGGGAGACTAACTGCCTCGACTTGTGATAGTGACCAATGTTTTATGGTTAACTGTTCTGTTTCAGGATGTTTTGCAAAAGTCACTCCTCAGAGGCTGCCAGACAGGTTGCTGTTGGGGTCCTGTCATAGCTGTAAAACACGATTCTGGTGTGGTTTTGTCTTCATTGGCCTGGCTGTTTTGCTTTGTTGTTGGGGACCGTGGCCCTGACTACCTGAGTGTCCAGTGAACTCCGAACAGAGTTGTGACATCAAACACAACAACCCACATTGCAATGCCTCCTGGTGTGCCTGGTGTAAGGGCCTGGTTAGCCGGAGGGAGCCATTTGGTTGTGAACTTAGATTGACCCCCACCCCTCCCAGAGGAACCTACTTGCAAAGCCCAGATACAAGGGCGGGCCAGGCCGGGTGGAGACATCCAATCAGTAGGGTGCGCGTATATTTACTATGGTAAATTGAAATTCAATTGGCCACCCGTATTGCCGACCTAGCATGACTGTGCAGTTTTCCCTGTGTATTACAATCCCATTGGCCACCTGTGTATAAGCCAGGCTCAACCACCTCTATAAAAGTTAGTCTGTGAGGCTGGGAAGGGTCTTCGCGTCTTTGTAAGAGACGGCCTTGACCGATCAGTTTGATTCTCGATGCTTGGCGCGAAATAAAGCTTTGCTTGACCTTAGCTTTGCATCAGTCTCGCTCCTTTGATCACGGACCCATTATTGGGGGACCCTAACACCTGGCACACAGTGCGTGTAATAAACATGGATTTTCTTCCTCCCTGATTTATTCCTCCATTTAAAAAAATTTTTTTTATATAGCTTCATTTTTTTTTAAAAGATATTATTTATTTATTTGACAGACAGAGATCACAAGTAGACAGAGAGGTAGGCAGGGCGGGCGGGGCGGGAAGCAGGCTCCTTGCTGAGCAGAGAGCCCAATGCGGGGCTAGATCCCAGGATCCTGAGATCATGACCTGAGCCGAAGGCAGAGGCTTTAACCCACTGAGCTACCCAGGCACCCCTAAAAAAATTTTTTTAAATTTATTTATTTGTCAGAAAGGGAGAGCATACAAGCTGGGGGAGGGGATAGAGGAAGAGGGAGAAGCAGGGAGCCCTTTGTGGTACTTGACCCCAGGACCCTAGGATCATGACCTGAGCAGAAGGCAGATCCTTAACTGACTGAGCTACCCAGGTGCCCCACACCCTTCTTCCATTTTAGAGATTGCAAACCTTCTGAGCTAACCTGAGCAGATACGGAGACCCAAGGCCACATGCTTCAGGGCAGAGCAGGCCCACATCAAAGTGCGAATGTCCTGAATGGGCCCTGAGTCCTTTTAGGAAGGCCTTACGACTCCACATTCTCCTTCTGACTCTTCCCTTCAACAAAAATACTGCCCCAAGCCCAGACACAGTGGCCTCACCTGGAGCCTTCCATTTCAGATTCCGAATGGGAAGCAAGATGAATGCACTGTCAAGACTTTCTCTTCTTTCTCCCTCTGGGAGAGGCTTGGACTGGCAAAAAAAGAGAGAGAAAACAGTCCTTTTATAGAGCTGTATCAGAGAGGACTCAGTGCTGACTATGGCTTTACCCGACTCAAACAAGGTTCCGCAGGTCACCGATACGCAGAGGTCTCCCCAGCCTCTTTCAGAACGGGCGCGCTTTATGCCCTGTTGTGAGTTTTTTGAAGGGGGCTCGTGCCCATGATGTTCTGAGCAAACCGCCAGGCATATAACAAATGCTCTAAAATGCAAACTTCATTATTTCATGGAACTTCCCCATCTGCACGCGATAGGGCATCTCCCGTCTGGCTTGAGTATTTGCTGAGTCCTGTGTCGTTCTTACCAGGAAGAGGGGCCGAGCAGGTATGCCTCATGCTGAGAGAACATTCAGGTGAGGGGGTCTTCCTGCCTCATCACTGGGCCGCAGATCTAGCTCTGAATAGTGCATTCCCCACACTGCTCACTTGAGCTCTTCCTGACCCACTGGAGAAAGAAAGAGTATATCCTTATGTAAGCCCTTTCCACTCCCCTTGCAGATTTTCCTAAAACTTTGGGGGTTATTTGTGTCCAAGGTGGGTACTGTTGATTTCAAACACCAGGCAGAGGAAATTGGAGAGTCTGTTCAGAAATGAGCAGGCCTGTCATCTGGCCGTCTTCGGTCCTGTGGATGCTGTACGACCCTGTGCCTTGGAGCAGACCCCGTCCACCGCTGTCATAATGGCCTTGATTATTCCGTCATTGCCTGCAGAAGTGGTGACACACGGTTTTCAGCACTCACGAGCCCACCTGTCTGAGCCCCGCTCCCACGACCCAGCCGCCATGCTGGAGGGCCTGGCCAGAGGTTGGTGTGCTGCTACAGCCAGATGGTGAAGCAGGGAGATGGCATTCCTGGCGGAGGAGACAGCAGGACCAAAGACTTGGTAGTGTGGAAACATGGCCCTTCTGGGCAGTGCGTCATGCCCCTTGGGGCTGTTGGAGTGTCAAGGCTACCTAAGAGCAGAGGATAGAGGAGAGATGAGTTGGACGGGAGGCAGGAGCTTGGACAGCTCGAGTGAGATCCTGAGGGTTCTTGTCTGCCAAGCCATTTGAGCTCTACCGCATAAGTGACGTGTTGACCACAGAGGCTACTAAGTCTGCGAGCGACCAGGCTGAGCGGTGCTTGGGAACTGGGACATTGAGTTGGGGCTACCATTGACATTCCAACTTCAGAAGGTGCCAAGTGGAAGGGGAGATGCTCAGGAGGCACCAGCGTCTAATCGGACTGTGCTCATTTTCATTTCTGACGATCTACAACCTCAGACACAAGGAACACGGCTGGCTGTGACCACGCACACAGGCACACATGTAAGTGCCGCAGTGTGGATCAGGGCTCCGTCCTTGGACATGCCTCAGGGTTTGGCGCTGAGCATGGCGCTGCCTAAACAGCTCCTGGATGATTCGAGGACCCAAATTCTGAACACTTATTATGTGCCACCCACGAGGCTAAGATTTAGGATGCACTGTTTTCTTCCTCTGAAGTCCCCAGGTTAGCAAAGTTGATTGATTTTTTTAAAGATTTTGTTTATTATTATTGTTTTTTTAATTTGAGAGACAGAGAGAGAGAGGACTACTGGTGTGAGGGTGGGGAGTGAGAAGCAGGCTCCCCATGGAGAAGAGAGTCCTCTGCAGGGCTCGATCCCAGGACCCACAGGATTAGGACCTGAGCCACAGGTGGATGCTTAACTGACTGAGCCATCCAGGCAAAGTTGATCAGCCAAAGCTGACTGATTTTTAATCAAATCATTAGAATACAATGTAATCAGAGCTACAACATGGATGTATAAAGCATGTTGGAGGGAAAGGTTGTGGAGAAAGTGGGAGGAGAGGTCACAGGAGGTCGGAGACTCTGTAAAGTCTTTGCAGGCAAGTCTCACTTTGGAATCTTTGCTCCCCTCTCCACTGAGATCATTTCTTTACCAAATATTCTGAGGCATCTAAGCATGAGTTGGCAACTGTTCCCGTGCAAAGACCTTCAAGTCCTGCTTAAATGGAATTTTGTCTGTGTCACGGAGAAGCTGCTGAACTTTCCAGGAATTTGATTCGCCGTATTTTGCGAGTGTCTAGAATCCTCTAGGATGCTGGTGGAGGTGGGTTTTGTTCTGTAGCTGTGATGTCACCCCAGGGTGTATAAACTCAAATGCCTACAGGGATAGGCAGCAACTGAGCAGGGCGGGGAGCGAGGAGAGTGCGGCCACATACCCCGAAAGGGGGCAGCGGCTGCTGGGCTCCAGTAAAATTGCCAGGTCCTACTCTCTTTTGCAAATTTGGCAATTAATTAAAATTTTATATATATTTAAAGGCTCCAGGTGGGCTTTTTAGCATGTAAAGCATGTCCATAGGTAGTCTGTTTATGACCTCTGGATTTAGAAACCCTCAGGATGTCACATCATTTGCCAGAGTCACTAAGACTAATGATAGACGAGCCCCCAAACCAAGGAGAGTCAGAAGTAAGAGCTCAGCTCACATTTGAGGCATAGTCTACATTTAAGAAGAAAACTCATCCGTCAACCCTACAGTGACAGCTTGGCAAAGGACGTTCCTCTCTAGTTTATATCCCTGTTCTGTTTCTCCTAGGGCCCATCCATTAGGCAGAGGATGGCAGGGTCTCCAAGGCGAGGGAAAGCCGATGTCAGTGGAACTCCAGCTGTTGGCAGCATCTTTAAGAGACAGCTGAGGAATCAGGCTGTTTGAATGGATGTGGTTTTCTTTTCCTCCGCATTTCTCGATTTTTGTTGTTGATTGTCTGTTAGCTTTACAGCTTTTAGTCTTGGAGACAGGAATAAATAAAAATGAAAGATTACAGGGCGCGTGGGTGGCTCAGAGGGTTAAGTCTCTGCCTTCAGATTGGGTCATGGTCTCAGGGTCCTGGGATCGAGCCCTGCATCGGGCTCTCTGCTCAGTGGGGAGCCTGCTTCCCTCTCTCTCTCTGCCTGCCTCTCTGCCTACTTGTGATCTCTCTCTCTCTGTGTCAAATAAATAAATAAATAAGATCTTTTTTTTTAAGATTTTATTTATTTATTTGACAGAGGTCACAAGTAGGCAGAGAGGCAGGCAGAGAGAGAGAGGGAAGCAGGCTCCACGCTGAGCAGAGAGCCCGTTGTGGGACTCGGTCCCAGGACCCTGAGCTCATGACCTGAGCTGAAGGCAGCGGCTTAACCCACTGAGCCACCCAGGCACCCAAATAAGATCTTTTTTTAAAAATGAAAGATTTCTGTTGGTATCCAGACAAAGTCTCTGGAAATCATAGAATCTGTGACTATAGAGACCATCTTGCCCATCCCTTTTGTTTTACAGAGAAGAAACTGAGGCTATGGGGTGATGTTATTCTCTCACTCCGGCGAGCCCTGGAGAATTCACAAGGAGTTTCCAAGGCTGTAGAGTACTGAGCTGCTTCAAGACTTAAGTTGGCAAGCTAGGTCTCCATCTTGCTACTTTTGTTGGGACAGAAAGATTCTCAGTCTTTTGGGACAAATCCTGTGAACACTTGTGTGAGCTGAAGGCAGTTATTATGACATTATTGAGGGACTGTTAATACACTTTGAGTTTATAATGGATACTGTGAACTTGACCTAGATGGGTCAATGCTGTAAGCCAACTCCGCTGGAGAGAGAAGTCGGGGACTTGCACCATTAGGGGGTCTTGAAAGGACATCTCCAAAAAGTCTTATCTTCCATCCTAGGATAGCCTTTTCCATCTTTGTGGTCAGCAGATTTCTAGGCTTCTAGTCCCCTCTCCTCAGACTCATGGGGCTCCTGATTGCCCTGGATCATTGACAAGGGTCAATTGACTCATGGACTCGTTCACGTAGACTGAGCACAATTGGGGAGGGTCCGATGTTATCACTGTTACTGGAGGATTCACAGGCTCATCTCTGGCTACTGTGGGTGAACACTGTTTATTGATGACCTCAGAAGGACAGCTGGTACATGCTAGAGGCAAGAGTATGGTACAGTCTTCACTGGCAACCAGAGGTGTCCAAACATTGATTCAACTCCCGAGAGCTCCCTAGTGCTGTCACCTGACCTCCTTGTGCAGGCAGATTCCGAGAAATCTTGTGACACTAACTCTCTTACTGGTTCTGTGGTCTCTTCCAGCCTCGCACACAATCCTCCCTGCACCCTCTGCCCCAGCCCCCCATCTCTTCCTGGTCTATTCTTCCCTTCCCCCCAGTGCTCTAAAATGGAATGGGGGTAGCCAGCTTTTCATCCTGAAATCTGTTATTGATCACAAAGCGTTTTCTCTTTTGCTACTCAAAATAGCCAGGTTCTTGCAAGAAAGCCTTTCCTTTTAAAAGCAGCTGTCTTCGCCATGGACCTCAGATGTGCATTTTGAAATTCAAGGTTGTGCCACCACCCTTTTTTTTTTCTCTGAATTTTTTCTGTGGCAACTCTCCCTTGAGGGCAGCATATAGAACAGGAAGTCCTTAGTTGCTGTGTGCACACTGGGGACAGGACAGCTGTGATCGGAACCCCAGGAGAATCACGCACATGTTAACTGAAAACTTTTTATCTTGCTACATGGAGAATTAAGATCACCTCCCACCCACCCCTGATGTTTGCCAATGGTCCACATAATTAAAGAGAAATTGGGGCCTCGTTACCTTAAGTTAGCCAGATTCTTGCCCAGCTTCCCATTTCATGAGTTGCTTTATTGTGATTTGAATATAAATTATTTTACCCAAGGGGCACCTGGGTGGCTCAGTCATTTAGCATCTGCCTTTGGCTCAGGTCATGATCCCAGAGTCCTAGGATCGAACCCCACATCAGGCTTCCTGCTTGGTGGGAAGCCTGCTTCTCCCTCTCCTACTCCCCCTGCTTGTTTTCCCTCTCTGGTTGTCTCTCTGTCAAATAAATAAATAAAATTTTAAAAAAAATTGTTTTACCCAGGAAGAGCAATGTGTAGAAATTTTCTATAGGAATAGCATTCTTGGAAAACAGCCCTGGGTCTTTGTCTTTGTCTCTTCAGAAGTTGTTTTAAGGTGGGTCACTGAGACATCTCCTACCTGAGAACAGAGAGAATTTGCGGAGGGCCCTCACGGCTAAAAGAAGAGTGAGAAAAAGAACATATTCAGAAGCCAACAGGGGCCAGAGACAGAATAAATATATTGTCTGTGGTTTTCACCGACGATGAATATTCTTGAAGGAAAACACCGACAGTATATTCTTGAAGGAAAACTTTGTGCCTTTAACTGAGATATAGGATAGAGTTTGAGCAATTATCAGCCTTTCTACTAAGAAAAGAAAATCCTGCATTAAACTCATTATTATTTCTTCACTTCTGTTTCCATTATTCCAGCTGCAGATGTTTTACCCGCTTAATAGGCTGGCTCCGACTAGAGGCTGGCATGGGTGAAAGTGGTGGCTGTTGCTTGTCATCCACTGAACGAGTGTTAGGGAATCACAAGGTCCATTTGGGACTGTGGATTCCCCCATGCGGCTAGTGTTAACGTGGTCGAGGGCTGATAAATTCGATCAGTCCCTACCTCCCCCAGCCAGCTTCTGGTTCCCCAGGTTTGTGCGCCAGGTCTCACCTCGCCTTGGGCTTCCTTCGGTAGGGACTGGAGTCAGTCACGGGGCCCTTGGTGTTGGGTTCTCTCCCTGGACGCTCACCCTGCCCTCCTGCAGGGTCTTAGCCTGTGCACGTGTCTGGAATCCTCAAACTCTGCCTCACTTCTTGCCCAGTTCTTTGAGGAGGTGGTTGGATTTGCTCCCTCTGACCCAGCTACTGGCTTGAATCCTGGATGACAAGAGACCAAATGCTGAGAAACTCTATGGCATTAAGAATTGGCTCTCCTGGGGTGCCTGAGTGGCTCAGTGGGTTAAGCCTCTGCTTTCTGCCCAAGTCATGATCTCAATGTCCTGGGATCGAGCCCCACATCGGGCTCTCTGCTCAACAGGGAGCCTGCTCTCCCCCCCAACCCCTGCCTGCCTCTCTGCCTACTTGTGATCTCTCTCTCTGTGTTAAATAAATCAATAAACCTTAAAAAAAAAAAAAAAGAATTGGCTTTCCTATATTACTGCTAGATATCCGTGGGTTGTTTCTCTTGGTTTCAACTTTCCTCTTCTGTCTGATCTGCACAGCAGTGTGGTTAAAAGTCTGAAGTAGGGGCTTTGAAGTCAGACTACCCTGGAAGACTTCCTGGTTCTTCCCCTGGAAAGCTTTGTGACCTTGGGAAATTTATTCAAATTTCCTTGGGCTTCATTTTCTCTTTCCGAGGATAACAACAGTTTCTGTGTGGTAGAAACAGTTTTGTTGTTTCTTTCTAACTGAACTCCAGCTCCATCCGGGTCTCCATCCTTCCTCCGCAGACCCTCAGGGAGAGTGAGCTTTGCATCACTTGCTTCATGAATGGGCACATGTCCTAGTAATGTTCATGGAGAATTGAGGGGAAATCTGCTAATCGCCAGTTCCCTGACTCCTAATAGAGAGCCAGAAGGAGAGTGAGTTTTCCAGCTAGGTACTAGATGTGACAACCCAGAGCTACTGTAGCCATCTTGCTATGTCTTGTTACACTTGCAACCAAAGTGGAGGATGGAAGAGCATGGACACAGGCAGATACTTAGTACTTGCTGGATCAACCCAGTCCTGAAGTCGGCCCTTCCACTGTCTACAGCCTTATAGAGAGTATAGATTTACTTCCTAGTTAAGTCAGTTTGAGTAAGAGGTTTTATTTCTTTTGGCTAAGAGAACATACTAATTAATTAATTAAGAAAGTAAGTAAGTAATTTATAGAGAGTGTAAGGTGTGGGGCAGAGGGAGAGAGAGAATCTTAAGCAGGCTCCATACTGGGTTTGATCTCACAACCCAGAAATCTAACCTGAGCTGAAATCAAGGGTTGGGCGCTTAACCATCTGAGCCACACAGGCACCCCTGGCCCAAAGAATCTTAACTTATAAGTAGAGTTATTGACAGTACTAAGTAAGAATAAAGCATTTAAAGTACTAAGCATATAGTTGATGCCCATCACCTATTATTGTGAATATAATTTTTATTATAACTCCACTGACTCTCGTGGGCCTGACTTTGGGGGCTGGGCCATACCAGCTCCGACCTTTCCTATTTAGTCCTGGCGTGTTTGTTCATGAATCCCTTGCCGCTCAAATCCCAGCGTGTTCCATTTCTGATCCTTCCTGAGCTATGATTACCAGAATAGGGAGGAAGAGCAGTATGTGCCCATTGGAAAGACGTGACTCATTCCTGAATTCTGCAGGCACCGGATGGAATTCATTTTGGGCCCGTGTGTGTGTGTGTGTGTGTGTGTGTGTGTGTGTGTGTCCTTATTGCTGGTATTCCTTTAGGATTTCTCTACGTGATTGTCCAATTCAACTCATTTGTACCTCCATGGACCTGGCTGAATTCTCATTTACCATCAGCTCCTCCTGGGCTTGCTCTCCTGGTCTGTTTTCAGATGGACATAGTTGTATAACTCTATTCGCAGAGACACCACAAGGGCCCTTAACTTTTCACCCATCCATCTGCAGGGTTCATCTTCTATCTGTATTTGCTTTGTGTCTTCCCTCCGCTGCCCATTATCACATAGACACACAGAGCCCTGAGGGTGATCCTTGAAGCCAACAAAGCTGGGGGCCTCGTCCACACAGATATGCTGGCATAAAGAACTCGAATTCTCCTTACAATTACCAAACATAAATTAGTTCATCCGATTAAAATTCACAAACACATTGAACATTACCAAAGTGCAGTGTAAATGATGCATTTTCAAATTAATGTTTGACTAATGCTTTCTTATGCTCAGCCTAGTCACAGCTGGGCTTTGAGAACTAAGTTTATTTCTTATTCCTGGTCATCGTTACCAATGTCTTTGTCTCTCTGTTTGAAAGCCATGAAGTTAGGAAGACTTCAGGTGACCCCAATGCTGTGATGTTCAGGTTACCTTTTCTTTTCTTTTTTCTTTCTTTCTTTCTTTTTTTTTTTTTTTTGGTTTGTTTTGCTTTTCAAAATGAATATAAAATTTGATGGAGACCTGAGAAGCTAGGAATCAAGAATTGGTGCAGGATGAAACAGAAAATGAAGAATTTCAGGTGTCAGCTGTCAGAGCAGGAGTAATATTTCAGACCCTATTAGGATTCTATAATTAGGGAGCAGTTATCACAACCTGAAGAATATTCTAATTGGATGATATCAGTTGGGAGGTAAGTAAGGAGTTATCATGGCTGGATTTAAATTTCTTATTTCTTAAGGTGATTCAATGTCTAATTTTAGAGGCGTGTATCTGCAACGTTCCCACAAGAGGGAAATCCACGTCCCCAATTCCTTACAGGATCTAATAATAATTCCTTACATGTATATCATACTTTACGGTTATCTCACTGACATCACCTTCAGGTCCAGTAACATGATCTCTTGCTAAAGATAGTCACTGCCAATCGCCTGTCCCAGGCTATGGTGGATGACCTAGAAAAAATGTAAATCAATAGATAATCCTCCGAGCCCACACAGCCCGCATTCTTAACACCAACATTTCTGTCTGGATGTGAATAAGCTGCACGTCAGACGGTCAGACAATTAGAGTGTTTCTGCTCTCCTGGGCTCTTTCTCTGCTGCAAGGGATGACGAGCAGTGAAGACGGTTGTGGAGGCATTAAGTAAGCAGCTGGCAGGGGCTGACATCCAGAATCTCATTTATGTCTTATCAACCGCGGTACTTCAACTCTAGTGTGTGAGAATCCCTTGGGAAAGTTGACAACAAGTCCCAGTGACCAGGCTACATCCCAGAGCAAGACCTTGGTATTTTCTGAGCCCCCCAGGGAATTCCACTTTGCGGCAGGATGACAACGAGGGCTCACAGAAGCCCCTTTGGCCACCTGCAAGGAGAGGTCCAGTAACCATAAGGGACTGACTCAGGAATACTTTTTTTTTTTTAAAAGATTTTATTTATTTGACAGAGAGAGATCACAAGTAGGCAGAGAGGCAGGCAGAGAGAGAGGGGGAAGGAGGCTCCCTGCTGAGCAGAAAGCCCGATGAGGGGCTCCATCCCAGGACCCTGAGATCATGACCTGAGCCGAAGGCAGAGGCTCAACCCACTGAGCCACCCAGGCGCCCCCGGGAATACGTATTGTAGGTAACACTGGAAAGCAAATCTGTTCACATCTAAGGTCATGCTCATTTGCTTCCATGTCTCTGGCTCTCAAGAAATCGAAGAGCATGGCATAAGGGCTAATATATTTAAAGCGTTTGGCCCACTATTTCTGTTAACTAATTTTAGTTTATTTCATTTCATATCATTCTATTTCTCATGTGGCTGATTTTCTAGAAATGGTCCATGGCAAAAGGTTTGGTTGAGACCCAGTGATAATAGGATGCATGTTCCTGGGTCAAAGGATATTTCCTATATTCCCCCAGGACCCCAAAATCCGCATTTAGTTTTCCTGGCTCTTGTCACAGGCTTTCCTTGTGGAAACAGATGCTGAGTTGACCGCCCTGATGCTCAGGCTGAAAAGCAGGCAACTGTACTACTTCTAGCTGGGGCCTGATGATAGTCGAGACAAGCAGCATCTCCACCCCCTCCCCCATCCCACCTGCCTTCTCCTCTCCTGATCTGCTGCGCTGCCGTCCTTAACATTTAGATAAATAAAAGCAGTTAGGTTCCTGGGTCTGCACAGCCAATTTCCTCTTGGCCATTTTAAACCTTCAAAGATTGCCCGATGTGACAGAAAACACTCCAAGTGAGACTGAATTTTAAGGAGGAAATGAAGCAAGGGGCTTGTGTGAGAGCAACAGGGGGGCAAGGGAACTTTATTTGTCCTTCTGGTTCTTGAGTCACCAGGGGGAGGCTATGCCCGTTAGGTTGCCTCTTCTTACTAAAATTCCCCAGGAATAGAGTCTATGGCTGGAGATGAAGATGGAAGGGTGGCAGAGAGATGGAGGACAGTGGGGCGCTAAGGGGGATTAAATTGTCAGAAAGCAGCTGGACTGGGCTGAGCCATGCTGACCCCCGGCAGGTGGGAGGCTGCCGACTGCTCGAGAGGCTTCTTGCTGCCCTAGAACTCTTTTGCAGGTAATCTCAGCAGCCGCTTCTCCCTGGATCAGCAGTTAGCATTCCACCTGACAGCTGAGACGGGAAGAGATCTTCGAAGCTGTGGATCTGCTTTATCACAAAGCTTTTCAGGTTCACAGAGCTCCTTTTATTCATTTCTCTTAACAACCAATTTCCAGAAGGCCACGGTGGTTGTGCTTGGTTGACGATGAGAGCAGCCCAGATAGGTGTGTTGGCGGAGCCGGGAGGTGGGGACTTTGTGCTGGCTGTTTGAAGATGCAACGCGTGTCTTGCAATCAGACAGGAGTTCCAAGAAATCACGGCGCCTCCAAGAAGGTAGCTTCTGGCATGGTCTTAGTCTGTGCCTCATTCTGGCAACTGTTTGGAAAAGCCTACTGTGCTTTCAGAGTAGGAAATAGTGCTGGTCGCCTCTGTCCAATGAGGGAAATGTAAAAACTTGGAGAGGAGAGTAATCTCATATGCAGCCATCACAGTATGGTGATGAAGTGGACGGCCGCAGGAATCAGACACCCTTGTAGTTAAAATCCAGGGGTGTCACCCCAGGGAGTAATTTTGTCTTTCCACACTTCATTATCTGTAAGTAACAGGTGTAAGGTATTAACAAGAGCAATGGTTTTCAAACTTTATTTGCGTTAGAATCGCCTGGAAGACTGGTGGAATATAGATTGCTAGCCTTTATCCTCAGAGTTTGATTGAGTAGGTCTGGGCTGGAGTTTGGTTGAGTAGGTCTGGGCTGGAGTTTGATTATTTGCATTTCTTATTAGTTCCCTAGTGCTGCTGCTGGTCTGGGGATCACATTCATTTATTTTGTGGATTTCTAGTAAACCATGTATCCAGCATTTACCTAGACATGGGTCGTAGTAGTAAGCAAAATAAAATTCTTGTCCCCATAAGGTTTGTATCTAGTTGTAAGAGATGTCAATAAACAAATAAGCAGGTAAATATACAGTACCATAAAGATGTAACATGAGAAGTATGTGGGGGAGGAAGAAATTTCCCTCTGTCTATCATGACTATCATTTTTCCTTTGTTTTAAGGTTTTTCCAGGAGAAAATCCCACAGTTTTATTAAGTACACAGGGAGACCCAATAATGAAATTGAGACCTCAAGAAATGACAGAGGCAGGCAGTTTGTATACTTATTTTAAACAAAGAGACAGATCTGTGAGGAATTGGCAGGACAAAAGAAAAGTTAACTTTGGGAGTTTCAATTAGTAAGACATCTAAGCAGAACTTGGGCTGCAGTGGTAAAAAAGTTACAAGGATTGTTTATACAGCCTTCTCAGCTTTCAATTTCTTATCTCTGATCATAAGGATCTCTTTGCCTCCTGGTATTGGAAGAGTGCCTTTTGCATGACAGATTTATTTCTTGCTTCTGGAGACAAAGGTGGCAGGGTTGTTAGAGTATTTTTTTTTTTTTTTTGCATCTGTTGTTTCTTAAGTTACTTTTATACAAAATAATCAGTATGCCAAAGTGGCACATTTCAAAGGAGCTCACCCTTGACCCCTACAAGTAACATTTAAAAATTAGAACAGGATTAGGGCTGCTGTGATGAGGTTATGGTGGGACTATCATTCTATATACAATGGTCAAGGTAGAATTTACTAATATACTGACATTTGAGGACTGGTCTGAAAGAATGACTCCTCTTTGTCAATATCTGGGGAGAGTGTCTTAGGCAAGCAAAACAGCAAGTCCAAAAGGTCCTGAGGCGGGAGTGTGGTATATAAGTTTAACAAACCATGAAGCAACCACTATGGCTTGATGAGGAGTAACCATAGAAGATAGCAGGAGGGATGAGGTCTCTAGGACATTAAAATGGGAAGCCAGTGGAGAGTTTGCTCAGAGGGGGAACCTGACCTGACTTTCATCATAAAAGATCTACTCTAGCTGCTGTCCTGAGTGAGGACGGATTGCAGTCCAGTAAGGATAGAGGCCTGGAGACTAGCCTGGAGCCTACTGCAATAACCTGAGTACTACATAATGGTAGCTTGGCCCATGGTCGGGTGGAGTGGTTGAAATTCTGAATAGCTTATGTAGGTAGAGCTAACAAGACTTACACATGGATTTGATGTGGAATAAGGAGAACAGGAGGAATCAAGAATTAATCCAGGTTCAGCTTGGATATATGGAAAAATGAGGTTCTGTTGGCACAGAGAAGGCAGGGAGAAGTAAGGTGTGCAGAAAAGGGTTAACCCAGCAGGTGTGCATTGCTCAAACCCTGCAGACTGCACAGAAGCTAGTCTTCAGGACTGGTCTTTGGCCAGCTCTTGCGAGATAACCTCTGAGCCTCTGGGATATTCTGCCTGATAGAGCCCTTTTATGTATCTGAGGAGTTGGTTGGACCACAAGATACCAATGTGAGTGAAATAGGCCCAAAATAGAGATGAGATTATCTATTATCTATTATACTATTATATTATAATTATATTATATACTATTATACTATGTACTATACTATTATTACAGTGAATGACTCTTTACTCTCAGGGGTTAGGGACTGAGTGACTGAGATCAGTTGTGTGGTCACTGAATGTTTACATGATTAGCCCCCTCCATCCCCCCAAATCATCGAATACCAAAATTTGGGTGAGCTTCCTTGGTTGGCAATACTGTGTATGTGTTATCATATACCAATTCCCCCATCCTGGGTGAACTAAGTGTGCCCCCACCTGACTCCACTGGGAGGGATTCCTGAAAGCTTGCATATGGTTTCTTCTGAACATGTACCTTTCTCCATTTGCCAATTTTAATCTGTATCCTTTCACTGCAATAAACTACTGCTGTGAGTATAACAGCCCTTCCTATTCCTGTGAATCCTTCTAGTGAATCCTTAAGCTCAAGGGTGGTCTTGGGGACCCATATCACACGGTACACAAAGGAAAACAGAATTTGGTTTGGGACTTATGAAGTCTGAAGTATTTTTTATAGATCCAAATAGAGATGTCTGCTAAATTGTTGGATATATGAGCCTGGGGCACCTGGGTGCCTCAGTTGGTTAAGCAACTGCCTTTGGCTCAGGTCATGATCCTGGAGTCCCGGGATCAAGTCCCACATTGGGCTCCCAGCTCTATGGGGAGTCTGCTTCTCCCTCTGATCTTCTCCCCTCTCATGCTCTCTCTCACTGCCTCAATCTCAAATAAATAAATAAAATCTTAAAAAAAAATAAAATAAAATGGATGGGCCTGGAGTTCAGGGGAAAGAATTGGCCTGAAGATGTAAGCATGAGAGATGAGTGGTTGTGCAAGATTTATTGTTCTCTGTAGTCCGCAGTGTTCTCATTTTTCATAGGATTGGTTTGCGCTAGATCATAGCAGCTAGGACTCCTTCTAGAGAGGATATTTAGAATTTCAAGTTCTCTTTCTACCTCAGAGTGATTGCTTTTAGCTTCTTATTCAGGAGCATGTTTCCCTGAGGGTAAAGTGAAAGCGTGATGTTACTCAGTTGCTTGGAAGAAGGCAAGTGAAGCAACTGGAGGGGAATGGCCAGAGGAAAACCAGACTTATTTCAAGATTCCAAGCTCACTGCTGTCCAGGCTTCTGTCTCCTGGCCACTTCCAGCCAGTGTTCTAGCTGCCTTCTGATCACTCTAGGCCTTTGCCAAGGGATAACAGAAGTGGTAGGAGGGCTCATCCTATTGCCACTTGAACCAGTGATAATGAAGGCAACCATGTAAGGGGGGTTGCGCTGGCTGGGTCCTTCCTCTGTTGGGGTTTAGCATTTGTGGAAAAAGGGCCTTTTTAATGAAGTGATGAGAAATCTATCATGTGAGTAAACATGTTCTTGGCAACTGCCTCGTATCTCCCATGTGAACATTATGATAAGATGAACTCAGTGAAGACAAGTGAGTATGTAGATAGGTAAGCTATTCAGATCATTAAGTATCGACACCCAGCAACTGAGTTTTAAGCTAGGGCTAAGATGGGGCTTCTCTTCGTGCTTATGGGGACCCAGTGTTGTGGCTCTTCTAGGACTGAGTGGGTTCTTATGATGTGGGACATTCAGTGCTAAGACCAGGAGAGCCTCAAACAAACCAGAATAAGTTGGTCAGCCTTGTTGACGCTGAGAAACATATTTCACATTTGCCTCCTCATATGTGAAATGGAAATAATGGTATCTACTTCTCAGGGTGGATTATTCATTAGGTGGTTATGAGGATTCCATGAGGTAGTGTGTTCAAAAGAAATAACATAGATGGGCTGCCCAATAAACATTGTGCTCTCCCTTCATGGTGTGGTAAGAATGGGTTTTGTCACTATCCAGGGCTCTATTAAAGATTGGCTGGAATGTTAAATAAATAGCCCCAAGAACATCTTGTGTTTTTTTTTTGTTTTTGTTTTTGTTTTTTTTTTTAATTTTATTTTTTATAAACATATAATATATTTTTATCCCCAGGGGTACAGGTCTGTGAATCGCCAGGTTTACACACTTCACAGCACTCACCGTAGCACATACCCTCCCCAATGTCCATAATCCCACCCCCCTCCCAACCCCCCTCCCCCCATTAACCCTCAGTTTGATTTGTGAGATTAAGAGTCACTTGTGGTTTGTCTCCCTCCCAATCCCAGCTTGTTTCATTTACTCTTCTCCTACCCTCTTAACCCCCCATGTTGCATCTCCTCTCCCTCATATCAGGGAGATCATATGATAGTTGTCTTTCTCCGATTGACTTATTTCGCTAAGCATGATACCCTCTAGTTCCATCCACATTGTCGCAAATGGCAAGATTTCATTTCTTTTGATGGCTGCATAGTATTCCATTGTGTATATATACCACTTCTTTATCCATTCATCTGTTGATGGACATCTAGGTTCTTTCCATACTTTGGCTATTGTAGACATTGCTGCTATAAACATTCGGGTGCACGTGCCCCTTCAGATCGCTACGTTTGTATCTTTAGGGTAAATACCCAGCAGTGCAATTGCTGGGTCATAGGGTAGTTCTATTTTCAACATTTTGAGGAACCTCCATGCTGTTTTCCAGAGTGGTTGCACCAGCTTGCATTCCCACCAACAGTGTAGGAGGGTTCCCCTTTCTCCGCATCCTCGCCAGCATCTGTCATTTCCTGACTTGTTAATTTTAGCCATTCTGACTGGTGTGAGGTGGTATCTCATTGTGGTTTTGATTTGTATTTCCCTGATGCTGAGTGATGTGGAGCACTTTTTCATGTGTCTCTTGGCCATCTGGATGTCTTCTTTGCAGAAATGTCTGTTCGTGTCCTCTGCCCATTTCTTGATTGGATTATTTGTTCTTTGGTGTTGAGTTTGCTAAGTTCTTTATAGATTTTGGACACTAGCCCTTTACTGATATGTCGTTTGCAAATATCTTCTCCCATTCTGTCAGTTGTCTTTTGGTTTTGTTAACTGTTTCCTTTGCTGTGCAAAAGCTTTTGATCTTGATAAAATCCCAATAGCTCATTTTTGCCCTTACTTCCCTTGCCTTTGGCGATGTTCCTAGGAAGATGTTGCTGCGGCTGAGGTCGAAGAGGTTGCTGCCTGTGTTCTCCTCAAGGATTTTGATGGATTCCTTTCTCACATTGAGGTCCTTCATCCATTTTGAGTCTATTTTCGTGTGTGGTGTAAGGAAATGATCCAATTTCATTTTTCTGCATGTGGCTGTCCAATTTTCCCAACACCATTTATTGAAGAGGCTGTCTTTTTTCCACTGGACATTCTTTCCTGCTTTGTCGAAGATGAGTTGACCATAGAGTTGAGGGTCTATTTCTGGGCTCTCTATTCTGTTCCATTGATCTATGTGTCTGTTTTTGTGCCAGTACCATGCTGTCTTGATGATGACAGCTTTGTAATAGAGCTTGAAGTCCGGAATTGTGATGCCACCACCTTTGGCTTTCTTTTTCAATATTGCTTTGGCTATTCGAGGTCTTTTCTGGTTCCATATAAATTTTAGGATTATTTGTTCCATTTCTTTGAAAAAAATGGATGGTACTTTGATAGGAATTGCATTAAATGTGTAGATTGCTTTAGGTAGCATAGACATTTTCACAATATTTATTCTTCCAATCCAGGAGCATGGAACATTTTTCTATTTCTTTGTGTCTTCCTCAATTCTTTCATGAGTACTTTATAGTTTTCTGTGTATAGATTCTTAGTCTCTTTGGGTAGGTTTATTCCTAGGTATCTTATAGTTTTGGGTGCAATTGTAAATGGGATTGACTCCTTAATTTCTCTTTCTTCTGTCTTGTTGTTGGTGTAGAGAAATGCAACTGATTTCTGTGCACTGATTTTATATCCTGACACTTTACTGAATTCCTGTACAAGTTCTAGCAGTTTTGGAGTGGAGTCTTTTGGGTTTTCCACATATAGTATCATATCATCTGCGAAGAGTGATAGCTTGACTTCTTCTTTGCCAATTTGGATGCCTTTAATTTCCTTTTGTTGTCTGATTGCTGAAGCTAGGATTTCTAGTACTATGTTGAATAGCAGTGGTGATAACGGACATCCCTGCCGTGTTCCTGACCTTAGCAGAAAAGCTTTCAGTTTTTCTCCATTGAGAATGATATTTGCGGTGGGTTTTTCATAGATGGCTTTGATAATATTGAGGTATGTGCCCTCTATCCCTACACTTTGAAGAGTTTTGATCAGGAAGGGACGCTGTACTTTGTCAAATGCTTTTTCAGCATCTATGGAGAGTATCATATGGTTCTTGTTCTTTCTTTTATTAATGTGTTGTATCACATTGATTGATTTGCGGATATTGAACCAACCTTGCAGCCCTGGAATAAATCTCACTTGGTCGTGGTGAATAATCCTTTTAATGTACCGTTGAATCCTATTGGCTAGTATTTTGGCGAGAATTTTTGCATCTGTGTTCATCAAGGATATTGGTCTGTAGTTCTCTTTCTTGATGGGATCCTTGTCTGGTTTTGGGATCAAGGTGATGCTGGCCTCATAAAATGAGTTTGGAAGTTTTCCTTCCATTTCTATTTTTTGGAACAGTTTCAGGAGAATAGGAATTAGTTCTTCTTTAAATGTTTGGTAGAATTCCCCCGGGAAACCATCTGGCCCTGGGCTTTTGTTTGTTTGGAGATTTTTGATGACTGTTTCAATCTCCTTACTGGTTATGGGTCTGTTCAGACTTTCTATTTCTTCCTGGTTCAGTTGTGGTAGTTTATATGTCTCTAAGAATGCATCCATTTCTTCCAGATTTTCAAATTTGTTGGCGTAGAGTTGCTCATAGTATGTTCTTATAATTGTCTGTATTTCTTTGGTGTTCGTTGTGATCTCTCCTCTTTCATTCATGATTTTATTTATTTGGGTCCTTTCTCTTTTCTTTTTGATAAGTCTGGCCAGGGGTTTATCGATCTTATTAATTCTTTCAAAGAACCAGCTCTTAGTTTCGTTGATTTGTTCTATTGTTTTTTTGGTTTCTATTTCATTGATTTCTGCTCTGATCTTTATGATTTCTCTTCTCCTGCTGGGTTTAGGGTTTCTTTCTTGTTCTTTCTCCAGCTCCTTTAGGTGTAGGGTTAGGTTGTGTACCTGATACCTTTCTTGTTTCTTGAGAAAGTCTTGTACCGCTATATATTTTCCTCTCAGGACTGCCTTTGTTGTGTCCCACAGATTTTGAACCGTTGTGTTTTCATTATCATTTGTTTCCATGAATTTTTTCAACTCTTCTTTAATTTCCTGGTTGACCCATTCATTCTTTAGAAGGATGCTGTTTAGTCTCCATGTATTTGGGTTCTTTACAAATTTCCTCTTGTGATTGAGTTCTAGCTTCAGAGCACTGTGGTCTGAAAATATGCACGGAATGATTCCAATCTTTTGATACCGATTGAGACCTGATTTAGGACCGAGAATATTATCTATTCTGGAGAATGTTCCATGTGCACTAGAGAAGAATGTGTATTCTGTTGCTTTGGGATGAAATGTTCTGAATATATCTGTGATGTCCATCTGGTCCAGTGTGTCATTTAAGGCCTTGATTTCCTTGTTGATCTTTTGCTTGGATGATCTGTCCATTTCAGTGAGGGGAGTGTTAAAGTCCCCTACTATTATTGTATTATTGTCGATGTGTTTCTTTGATTTTGTTATTAATTGGTTCATATAGTTGGCTGCTCCCATGTTAGGGGCATAGATATTTAAAATTGTTAGATCTTCTTGTTCGACAGTTCCTTTGAGTATGATATAGTGTCCTTCCTCATCTCTTATTATAGTCTTTGGCTTAAAATCTAATTGATCTGATATAAGGATTGCCACTCCTGCTTTTTTCTGATGTCCATTAGCATGATAAATTCTTTTCCACCCCCTCACTTTAAATCTGGAGGTGTCTTCAGGTTTAAGATGAGTTTCTTGTAGGCAACATATAGATGGGTTTTGTTTTTTTATCCATTCTGATACCCTGTGTCTTTTGATTGGGGCATTTAGCCCACTAACATTCAGGGTAAGTATTGAGAGATATGAATTTAGTGCCATTGTATTGCCTGTAGGGTGACTGTTATTGTATATTGTGTCTGTTTCTTTCTGATCTACTAGTTTTAGGGTCTCTCTTTGCTTAGAGGACCCCTTTCAATATTTCCTGTAGAGCTGATTTGGTATTTGCGAATTCTTTCAGTTTTTGTTTGTCCTGGAAGCTTTTAATCTCTCCTTCTATTTTCAATGATAGCCTAGCTGGATATAGTATTCTTGGCTGCATGTTTTTCTCGTTTAGTACTCTGAATATATCATTCTAGCTCTTTCTGGCCTGCCAGGTCTCTGTGGATAAGTCTGCTGCCAATCTAATATTTTTACCATTGTACATTACAGACTTCTTTTCCCGGGCTGCTTTCAGGATCTTCTCTTTGTCTCTAAGACTTGTCAATTTTACTATTAGGTGACGGGGTGTGGACCTATTCTTATTAATTTTGAGGGGGGTTCTCTGAACCTCCTGGATTTTGATGCTTGTTCCCTTTGCCATATTGGGGAAATTCTCTCCAATAATTCTCTCCAATATACCTTCTGCTCCCCTCTCTGTTTCCTCTTCTTCTGGAATCCCAATTATTCTCATGTTGTTTCGTCTTATGGTGTCACTTATCTCTCTAATTCTCCCCTCATGGTCCAGTAGCTGTTTGTCCCTCTTTTGCTCAGCTTCTTTATTCTCTGTCATTTGGTCTTCTATATCGCTAATTCTTTCTTCTGCCTCATTTATCCTAGCAGTCAGAGCCTCCATTTTTTATTGCACCTCATTAATAGCTTTTTTGATTTCAACTTGGTTCGATTTTAGTTCTTTTATTTCTCCAGGAAGGGCTTTTATATCTCCCAAGAGGGTTTCTCTAATATCTTCCATGCCTTTTTCGAGCCCGGCTAGAACCTTGAGAATCGTCATTCTGAACTCTAGATCTGACATATTACCAATGTCTGTATTGATTAGGTCCCTAGCCTTTGGTACTGCCTCTTGTTCTTTTTTTTGTGGTGAATTTTTCCGCCTTGTCATTTTGTCCAGATAAGAGTAGATGAAGGAGCAAGTAAATACTAAAAGGGTGGCAACAACCCCAGGAAAAAATGCTTTAGCCAAATCAGAAGAGATCCCAAATCGTGAGGGGGGAGAAAGGGGATAAAAAGAGGTTCAGAAAGAAGAAAAAAAAAAAAAGAAAGAAACAGTTAAAAAAAGAAAACCAATAAAG